>NW_007737229.1:87990-89607 GCF_000696425.1 Galeopterus variegatus | reverse complement strand
CCACCAGGCCGGCCCTATTCCCTTAAATTCTTGAAATTCTTTCCTGGCTTAGACAAGAGGTCAGCGATTTGCAGTCTTCACTTTTTCTACCTCATATTATGCAGTTGGAGCAAAGTATCAGAGGCACAGTTGACTAAGGACAGAGGAATTCAGTAGAAATTTGACAATATGACAATCCATGTCATATTCCTGCTCTTCAGGTAGCAACATATACATCAATGCTTCAAATTTTGAAACACTAATTTCCATAAATGCTTCTTTAAAAAGTAGTTCCTGTTCTTACATTCCTTAGTTAAGTTTAGTGATACCATGGCAGCCTGCCAGCTATTTTTAAAATTTTGTTCACTCCTGTTTTGCTAGATATCTGCACACCTGAAAATCTTGGATATTATCCATATCTATGTGTATTATATAAATCTCAAAACTTCTGACAGAGAATTTAGAGATTATTCTTGAAAAGGTAGCATATCTGAGTCATTCATAATGAAATCATAAGTGACGCTCCTGGTGAGAGCAACCCAAGAAGTTGCCAACTGGGGTAATTCCTCTCTGCAGAAAGCAAGTATAAAATTGTGCAAAATTTGTCAAAAACAACCTTTCAGGTCACTGGAATTTGGCCAAGATTAGAAAAAAAATTGAGAAGTGTTTTTCCTGGAAAAACTGAGAAAAGCTGGAGTCTGTGGTCTTCTTGCTGAGAACCGCCACTTACCCAACCCCACCACCACCACCGATGCCGTTCACAGTGTAAACTGTAGATTTATCACTTTGCCGCTGGTTGAAAAAAACAGCAGCTTTGGTGCCAGAGAAGGAGAATTCAATCGAAAACCAGAGATGTGAAAATGTATGACTTTGCTAACTAGAAGTGACAGATTTTGTTGGAAACCATCAGGAAAAATTATGTTTGTGGTCTTGGTTTAGGGCAGGAAATGGACCAGTCAGAAATTTCACAGAGAGATTCTGGAAATTGAGGGAGCCATAGAAATTGTGAAGTAAGCTCTCCATGCATTCCAGTGTGACTGCCAAACTACGCTGACATAGCAGAGACCCAAAACATCCTGCGAATAGTGAAATCCAAAAAAGACATCAGAACAGGTGACAACATCGTTTGTGTTCCCAGCCCACACACCATTCAACCAGCAGCAGGAGATGGAAGCCTTATGGGCTTAGGTGTTTGAACCCAATCTCTGCCCAAAGCAATAATTGATGACTAAACTAAGCGAAGGGTTGAACACTGGGGCTCTAGACTGAAAACTAAAACAAGAATAAAAAATTCAGCAGAGACATCAGTGGTTTTACACTGAGAGCAAAAACTAAAACATAATCCAGAGTTGTAAAAACATTATCTAGATGTCTAGTTTTTTATAAAACAAAAACAGACACAGAGAGATATGCAAAGTAATAAGAGAATCTTACCAGTACTAAGGATAAAAGGCAGTAAGCTTTACCTGGCTCAACACAGACTTAGAAACAGGATTTAGCAAAGATTTTAAGGCAGATATTATAAACATGGTCTAAGAATATGTTGAAAGAAAGAAAAGGAAGGAAGGAAGGAAGGAAGGAAGGAAGGAAGGAAGGAAGGAAGGAAGGAAGGAAGGAAGGAAGGAAGGAAGGAAGGAA
>NW_007737229.1:85763-87961 GCF_000696425.1 Galeopterus variegatus | reverse complement strand
ATTCAGCAGAGACATCAGTGGTTTTACACTGAGAGCAAAAACTAAAACATAATCCAGAGTTGTAAAAACATTATCTAGATGTCTAGTTTTTTATAAAACAAAAACAGACACAGAGAGATATGCAAAGTAATAAGAGAATCTTACCAGTACTAAGGATAAAAGGCAGTAAGCTTTACCTGGCTCAACACAGACTTAGAAACCAGTACTAAGAATAAAAGGCAGTAAGTTTAGCTGACTCAACATAGACTTAGAAGCAGGATTTAGCAAAGATTTTAAGGCAGATATTATAAACATGGTCTAAGAATATGTTGAAAGAAAGAAAAGGAAGGAAGGAAGGAAGGAAGGAAGGAAGGAAGGAAGGAAGGAAGGAAAGAAGGAAAGATCAGAGCAGAAATCAATGAAATAGGAAACAAAAAATAATAAAAATGTTACTGAAACCAAGAGTTGGTTTTTGAAAAGATCATCAAAATTGATAAATCTTTAGCTACACTGACTAAGGGAAAGAGAGAAAACAACAGTTACAAAAATCAAGAACAAAAAATAGCATTGCTACACAAACTACATAAATTAAAAAGAATCATGAGGGAATACTATGATAAAAATGTATACCAAAAATTTGACAACTTAGGTGAGACAGACAAATACTTAGGAAGAGATAAAATACCAAAAGTTCCACAACAAGAAATGGAAAATCTCTACATACCTATATTAAGTAAAGAAATTGAATTGAACTGCAACGCTCATACTTTTCTGTTGAATGCATAAAGGATATAGACACTGAAAAAAAAAAAAGCAGTTTATGCATTTCTTAAACTTTAAGCATACACTTCTTGTATGACCCAGCAATCCTACTCCTAGATATTTACACCAAGAGAAATCAAAACATATGTCCACACAAAGACTTGTATGGGAATGTTCATAGAAACAATATTTATAATATGCTAAAGCTAGAAACAATCCAGTTAATAATTTATAAATACAGTACAAAGATTTTTCCCTAGGATGTTGCATGATACAAGCTATCTTAATATAAATCATAAATGTTCTTATGTTCTCAAATACATCCCTTGTCTCTTCTTTCAAGTAGTCTGGATTCTACCTGCACACGATTTAGTCCAATTCCCATTGTAAATATTTGCATAGCATGTTTATTCAGTGTATGCTGAACTTTCTTATAACTTGAATGGGTGAAGAGATTGGAGGTGGAGAGATGTTACCCAGGAGAATGCACAACTCTGCAAGAGTTCTGTAGGCACTGAGACCCTTTTTCATGTTCTCTCTCTTTTTATCTTAATAAATGAATGCTTTCTCTTCCTGATCTCTTCAATACCCCCTTTGGCCTCTCTTCGAACATTTAGTATCATCTTCTTTACAATAAATCTTTTCTCATTTGCATGATCTTTCTTTCTTGATGGATTTTCAACCATTTATATAACAAAATATGCTTATTTTCCCTTTGACATCATAGAGTATAAAAACAAAAACAGTATTTTTTACAATGAATATTAGTAGCATCCATGTTTATTTTATTATTTAATCCTCATAATAACCCTTTAAAATAAGTAAATAATTATTTCTATTTTACATGTGAAGAAACTGAGTTTTAGAGCTATTCAAAAAATTACCCAAACTAATGCATTAGTTTGTTAACAATGGTTGGTCTGGTTCCAGGAATTTGCCTTCTTAACACCATATTGTAATTTTGTTTTTAACAGTACCAGAGGAAATAGAATCTATAACAACAATACAAAAAAACTCACATTTGTGTTTGCAGCTGAAACTGCAGCTTATCAGAAGATGTCATGCTTTTCCACACTGCGTGGGACACCCAAGCCAGTGACTATGGGAATGGGGCCCGGAATTTCGTTGGCCAGGGATACTCACCGTGTCATATGCAGAAGAGGCTACCAGCACGGGGAAGAGTTCTTTTTAGAATAGCCTTGACCATAAGGCTTTAACCCCAATGGATGATGTCTTTGATATGGGATAAAACATTTGATACTCAGACTTTCTTAATAAAGCATATTTAGTGGAGATAATGAAATAAAATCGGATGGTGAAAACAAAAACACCATATAAAATTAAAATCAATTTTTAGCTATTTTGATGAAAAGTCATTGGATAATGAGTTTATTGGCACTCTAATTTAATTCAGTTATCAGTGTGACCAGTAATTTTTAAAATCACCTTCAACTATG
>NW_007737229.1:84593-85658 GCF_000696425.1 Galeopterus variegatus | reverse complement strand
TAACCCATTAACTGAAGAAATTCTGGGCAACTATTCAGTTACTATTACAAGTACTAGGTGTTACATTTCTCACCATGTAACGGAGATGAAAAAAGGATCACTCAAAGCACCATGAATGTGATAAGAAGCCTGAAGGGACTGCACCTCAGCAACTCCTCTGTGAGAAGGGGAAAACTGGGCACAGCCCCGAATCAAAGTTAGCTTCTGTTTTTTATTGTAAAGACAAGGAAGTTTCACAAGGAAAATCAGTTGATTCAATCACTTCAAAAGGACACAAAGACATCGGCAGTGTTACAAAAGTTATCTATGGCTAAGTATAGCTTAAACAATGGAAACTAGTAACAGCAGTAAAATTAGCAATATGACATTCCAAAGTACAATTTGTGAAAAGCTAAGTTGGTCAGACTGTGATCATTATGTTAGGTATAACCTCTCCTTAAATGATAGAAGCAAAAGTTGCATTCTTATGATAAAATCTAAGTATAATTATCTCTAAAGTTTCCCCCAACACAGCTTGCCCCTAGCAAACATTTTTTTACACCTTTCCCTTCAGCAATTCTTAAAATCTCTTAATTGGATTGGTATGACAACACCTGTTAGCTCCAAAATCATTAAAGAATACAATCCCATACCTCAGCAGTGATTAGGGTTGATTAGATGGGGTATTGCCACTTTATCTGTAGGCCATCACCTCCTACCCAAGGACTTTTGTCCTATGCATGCATTTACCTAAAAACCTCATTCTAAAAATCAGATGAGAACAAAGACTACTAACCCTCTACACTAGGGATACAATAGTGAATGAAAGAGGCAAAAACTCCTGTTCACGAGGAACGTACATTCTAGTTGGGGAAACAAGAAAAACAATTGCTACTGTCTATCATCTATTTATCTATCTACCTACCTATCTATAATACAGTGGATATAAAGTAATATGTGGCAAAAAAATGAATGAAACAGAAAAGATAAGATACCAGAGGGTTGAATAAGGAATGCGATACGATTTCAGATAAAGTAGTCAGGAGAAACCCTACTGAGGCAATAGCATTTAAGCTAAAACTGGAA
>NW_007737229.1:82567-83860 GCF_000696425.1 Galeopterus variegatus | reverse complement strand
GAACACTGAGGATTAAGTACAGCCAGGAACAATTAAAGTAAGAAGATATTACATTAATTGATGATGTTTAGCCTTGTAAGTTAGTGGAAGGTTTTAAGGAGATCAGTAAGACAATCTGACTTATGTTTAACAGAATGACACTGAATTGCCTATTGAATAGACTGAAGGATACAGCACAGAGGAAATTGCAAGAAGGTAAGTTGGGAGACCATCCAGAAGGTTATTGCAACAGTTCGGATGGGAGGCAATGCTGGCTTGAACTAAGTGGTAGGTTAAAAGTGACATGATTCTGGATGATAATTTTTTAATAGAGAAAAAGGATTGTCTGATGGATTGGATGGGGGTGTAAGAGAAAGGAAGCAGTCAAGAAAGACACAAAAGATTTCGGTCTGAGGAATTGGTGTAATGGAGTTGCCAATCACTGAAATGAGCAAGGCTCTTGCAAGAGCCTACCTGGAGAGGAAAACCAAGGTATGGTTTTGGAGATGTGAATTTTGGATGCTTATTACATATCTAAGTAGAAATAAGCAGATATTTGGATATACAAATCTAGAGTTTGAGAGGTCTCCTAAATATATAAATTTAGTAGTTGTCAGCATGTTGATGATACTTAAGGCCATTTGACTAAATAAGATTATAAAGACAATGATAAAAAAGAGAACTACATCTCATCAGAAAGAGATGGACAGATAAAGAATGATGGACAAAAGAGATTAAGAAGCAATGAAGTATGAGGACAACCAAGATACGGTCTCCTGAAAGACAGATGCACTCGATATCTATTGGTATACAACAAACAGCTCTAAAACTAACTGGCCTAAAAACAAGCAAACACGTTTACTTGTACATGCTTCTGGGGATAGACAAGTTGGGCTGGGCATTGCGGGGATGGCTTGTCTCTATATGAAATCAGCTGGATTCATTTACACATCTGGACCCTCAGCTGGGAAGGCCGACATGGCTGAAACCTCTGCCCACGAGGTCTCCCATCCTTCTGGAGGCTAGATTGGGCTTGTTCCTTCCCATAGAGGAAGCTTTCCAATGCAGAGAGTAAAAGCTCTGCAATGTTTCTTGAGGCTTATGCTCAGAGCTCACACAATATCACATTTACCACATGCTGTTGGTCAAAGTCAATAACAAGTACCGCTCAGAAAAAAAGGGATTGGAAAATGAAACTAACTTCTGCTAAAAGCTACAAAAACTTTGCGATAATTCTTTGCAAACTGCCCCATCAAGTGAAGAAAATGCTTCAGCAAAAGGAAATGGCAAATTGTCTAATATTATATCATGAAC
>NW_007737229.1:74398-81321 GCF_000696425.1 Galeopterus variegatus | reverse complement strand
GCAATTTGCTATTTTTCGAGTGAAATAATGTTATTGAGAACTATATTTTTAAACAAGTCAAGGGCAATACCATGACAACTAATGTCTTATTCTCTAAAATGAAAAGCTAATATTAATTTAAAATAAATAAATAAATAAGTGCTTGGAACATTATACATGTATTGAAAAGGGAGAGCTTAACATTTTGAAATTGAGAGAAATATAAAATATTTAAATATATAAAATTACATTATATTTTTCTATTTAAAAGCATTCTTGCTTATGACCTGAAGAGTAGCAAGAAGTTCACTTAAAATAACACTGAATAAGTATTTTTTTCCATTAAGATAAAAGACAGAGAAATTACTTTTAACACTATTTTTTAATTGAGTGAAATTTCGTGTATGATAATGAAGGACTCGGAGAAGGCACCAGCTACAAGAAAGAAGAAAAAAAGACCTTAATATTTTGAGATAAGATTAAGTACCAAAAGAAGGTTATTGTGTGTAAGTCGTAAAAAACAATCATTTTTAAAGCACTGACTTGTTTTAAATTACATACTTAATACTTCAAATTACCTAACCAATGATGGTTAAAGTCAAAAAAATACAAATTAAACAATGCAGATAATAAAAAAAACTTTAAAATCCCAGTAACATCAAATGACCAGTTGTATTTTAAATAAATTACTTGAAATATGTTCTCATTCAAATATATAGTATATTTAAGAAATTAATGTGCTTGTCCTATAATAACTTGGAGTTTTTGTACAAACATATACCTTTAATATTCAGTTATTATATTACTTTAATATACTTTTTACTTCATTGACTTATAATACATTATTTTTAAATCAGTTGTTGCTGGATATTTTTACTTTTTCTGTTTTTAATTTTTGTAAATAATAGAAAGATAAACATGTTGCATATACATATCTTTACTTGTTATTGAAGTATTTTATAAAAATAAACTTCCACATCCGTGAGATATGATATTAAGTTTTTGATAGCTACTATCAACTTGCTGTTATTTTTACTTCCAAGAGGAGTATATTTAGAATTTCCACTAAATGCAGGAGATTTGATTTAATAATTTAAAAACTTTAATTTGTGCCAAGCTCATTTAAATGCATTGTGAGTTTAAACACATTTATTGTTTTACCTCTGTTGATTACGAGAATTTCTAACTCATGATTTGGCAGTTCGTATCCTTAGCCCATTTTTCTCTTGTGTTATTAGATTTTCCTTTTGACATTTTAAAAATATAAATGAAGGATNAAAAAGACCTTAATATTTTGAGATAAGATTAAGTACCAAAAGAAGGTTATTGTGTGTAAGTTGTGAAAAACGATCATTTTTAAAGCACTGTCTTGTTTTAAATTACATACTTAATACTTCAAATTACCTAACCAATGATGGTTAAAGTCAAAAAAATACAAATTAAACAATGCAGATAATAAAAAAAAAACTTTAAAATCCCAGTAACATCAAATGACCATTTATATTTTAAATAAATTACTTGAAATATGTTCTCATTCAAATATATAGTATATTTAGGAAATTAATGTGCTTGTCCTATAATAACTTGCAGTTTTTGTACAAACATATACCTTTAATATTCAGTTATTACATTACTTTAATATACTTTTTACTTAATTGACTTATAATACATTATTTTTAAGTCAGTTGTTGCTGGATATTTTTACTTTTTCTGTTTTTAATTTTTGTAAATAATAGAAAGATAAACATGTTGCATATACATATCTTTACTTGTTATTGAAGTAGTTTATAAAAATAAACTTCCACATCCGTGAGATATGATATTAAGTTTTTGATAGCTACTGTCAACTTGCTGTTATTTTTACTTCCAAGAGGAGTATATTTAGAATTTTCACTAAATGCAGGAGATTTGATTTAATAATTTAAAAACTTTAATTTGTGCCAAGCTCATTTAAATGCATTGTGAGTTTAAACACATTTATTGTTTTACCTCTGTCGATTACGAGAATTTCTAACTCATGATTTGGCAGTTCGTATCCTTAGTCCATTTTTCTCTTGTGTTATTAGATTTTCCTTTTGACATTTTAAAAATATAAATGAAGGATATTGTTCTGACATAGCTATTTGTAAGTCATTTTTCCCCAGAGTATTCTGTTTTGGTTTTTAGTTTGGTTATATTTTTCTAAACAGAAGTTTTAGCAGTGCTGTTTGTTATTTTCAGTCTGTGTGTCCCCTCCCCGGGTCTGCTATGCTCTGGTCATTTTATCTTATTTAAGGACACTTTGTGAAATTTGCACATTCTGCTCCCACTCATAGATTGTGCTTTCCCCTTAAGCTTGTGTGGCTAAAAAGGTCTCAGCTTAGGAATCATTTCACATCACTGTTTCCTGTCCTTCATTTCTAAGGTGGAGAACGCTACAGCATAATTATCTACCTTTGCGTCTTTTTTTTATAGAACTTATTTAAATTCATAATAATTCTATTCTTTTTTTTAAATTTAGCTATCCTGTTGAATGCTATCTTTGAGAGAGCAGAGATTGTGTCTGTGTCATTCACTGTGAGATGCTAAGGGGTTAGCAGTTTTTTTCTATATAGCGTATGTTCAACAATATTTATTAAATGTATGGGAATATTTCCCACTGTAAAGCTATTTAAGTATCTCCTTATATTAAAATATAGTTATTTTATAGTTTTGCTTTCACATTTAAATTATTAAGCTATTTATATTTTATTTTGCTTAAAGTTGTAGGTAGAAATGTAACTTTCTTAGTAAAAATGTGAGATAGATATAGCTATCTATTTATGTATTTCTTTCCTCATTGACTTAAAATATCAACATGGTTAAATACTAATATTTTCTGTAGGATAGGTGCTGTTTCTGGACTTTTAAATTTTGTTGTACTGTTCTATTGAATGGGCAGTGGGTTTTACATAGAAAGATATAGATTGGAAAATCATAACTAATTATGTTTATGGACCACTCAAGTAGTCTAAGGCTATAATTACATTAGTCTCTTAAGCAAGTAGAAGATCCTAATCAGCACCTGGTCAAGACTACTGCCTCCTCAAATATTAGTTAACCTTTCCTCTCCAACCTGTGCTTGCTTAACAAGCTGTTGAACAGAGGGACCGTGGTGTTGGAAATGTAGGATCTTCATGGAATCACCCACCATCATCACTAGCCTCGAAAATGCACAGAAATGAAATAACTTCTGAGAAAATTATTTTCCTAGGATACCCTGAGCACTAAATCCTATGCAGCAGCAATAGCCAGGCAAAGGCATATTGTGGAGCAATCATCATATAATTGGCCAACGAATGTATTTCTAAACATCATCAGAAGATTATCTGTTTTAAGAACTGTAGTTAAGAGAGGTGGGAAGGGGGGAGGGGAAGGGGAGTTAATGAGAAATTGGTTAATGCACACAAGGAATGATTATGTTTTGGAATGATTATGTTTTGTAATGATGAAATACTAATTATCCTGATTCAGTCATCATGCATGATACATAAGTATCAATAGTCAGCTCTGTACCCCACAAATATGTATAATCAATTATCTTTCTAAAAATCCCCAGAATTTCAAGGCAAAAAAAAAAAAAGAAGAAATTTTTTTTGCGATGTACATTAAATGCTGAATTTAAATTTACTGGGGGAAAAATGGTTATCTGTTTTAGCATTATTGGCTACTGTTTTTGCCCCAGATTCAAGATACAATTACTGCCCTCCAGAATGAATTATTCTGAGGGACCCCTCTCACTTAGATTTGACAGTATCGATCACAAAAAAAAGGTGCTTGCTGAATCTTTCCCATTAGTATTTTTACTGTTATTAGTCTTATAAATAAAAACATAAATCAATTCTATGCTGAAAAATCTTAACAATAAGAATGTTTTATTAGAAAAATTAATTCATCAGATGGTCATTAAATCAACCATTTTTTGCAGTGTGTGTGTGTGTGTGTGCGTGTGTGTGTGTACATACTAGGGTACTTCAAAAATTCATGGAAAGATTTGTATTATCTTTCAATTCCATTTTTCCATGAACTTCTTGAAGTACCCTTGTATGAGTGTATATATAGACACACACGTATGTATGTGTGTGTCTATATATATATATATATATATATATATTTATGATTTAATAAGCACTTTATCCTAAGTATCCCATCTAGAAAATAGCTGCCAATGTTAATTTATGATAGCTGTGAGAAAACCATTTATCTTAGTCCATCATAAAGGAAAATATTTATTCAGCCTGATTCTCACACAAATAAATGCTCATTCCAGAGTTAATATTCTATAGATTTTCTTACTCTCTTTAGTTATTCTATTACTTCATTAACAGCATCAAGGTCTCGGAATATTTCATTGTTTTTTCTTTAGCATAACTGAGTCTCCATTTGACCATAATTACAAACACAGCTCTTCTTTGGATTATCTAGTGATTTTTTTGTGCAATACATTCTGTAATATCTGAGTCCATTATCTTAGGTGCACTTCAACCTTGGTTTAACCACAGGCTGTGCACTACAAAGATGAATGAACTGGAGTCACAGAAATAAAATATATACAAACTGAAACATAGAGGGAAAATAATTAAAATATATGAACAGATCATGAATGAACTATGGAACAATACGCACAGTTTTAATGGTGTGTTACTGAAGTTTCAGAAGGAGAGGAGAGAATGAGGTAAAAAAAACATCTTGAAAGAAACGATGAATAAAATGTTTTCCAGATTTGATAAAAAAAATCAACCAAAAATCTTGGTGAAATTCAAGCAGAATAAATACATAGAAAACCATACTTAGGTATATCATAGCTACACTACTAAAAACAAAATTGAAAAGAAAATCTTAAATGCAGTCAGTGAAAAAAAGGTGATATATGTACAGAAACAAAGATACAAGCAATGGTTGACTTCTCTTGAGAACGCAAGACAAATGACAATGGAATGACATATTTGGAGTGTCGAAAGGGGAAAAGCAGCTGTAAAACCAAAATTCTATATCCGATGGAAATATTCTTCAAATATATTCTTTATTTTCAGATTAATAAGAACTGAAAGAATGCCTTGATGTCACGCCTTAATTACAGGAAATGTCAAATACAATTATTCAGGGTGAAGGAAAATAACATCACACGGAAACTCAGATCTACAAGGATGAACAGCACCAGAAATGTCATACATATGGATAAATAACATGATTGCTTTAAATAACTTAATGTCTTTTAAAATATATTATTGTTTAGTGGAAAGAATTTTAACAAGATATTGAGGATTCTGTAATGTAAATATATGTAATATATATTGCAATATAGCACAAAAGAGGGGATTATATGGAACTACATTGTCTCAAAATTTTCATTTTCATTGAAAGTGAAATGGTACAATATTAACTCTGGCATAAAATGTACTGAGATAAATTAATGACAAATAGTAAAGTTCTAGAAGAACCATTTAAAAAAATCAAGAGTTATAACTAAATATCCAAATAACAAATTAAAATTAAACACAAAAAATTTCTTGGTTAACCCAGAAGAAGGCAAGAGGGGAACAAAAAAATCAACTGAAATCAGAGTAGAAAAATTTAAAAATAAGGGAATGGTAGCTGTCAATTCAAACATATATATAATTATATCCGATGTAAATGGATGAACAATCAAAAGACAGATAATAGAATATTAGAAAAATAATACCCAATATTGTCTACTGACTGATCTATTTACACCTTGAAAGTAAAAAAATAAGAAAAGATACACTGTCACTTCTGCTTTTACCTATGATAAAGTATCAGGAACAAGGTTTACTTTCCCACTTAAATAACTAGAAAATTGGATAGAATAAATAGAAGCAATGGAACATGATTCATGGTCTGTGTAGAATAGGATTAAAAGGGAAACAAAGACTTTGTGCCCAGTGATTGTTGTCACTCATTACCCGGAGAGGGTTTTAAGGTCTCTATATAAGGAGGAGGCAGTCAGGGCATAGAGATCTTACAAAGTTGAGGAGGCAGAGACTGGACTTTAGGCTAAGGCAGTAAGAATTAGCAAAACACAATATCGGAGAGGAAGAAGCCATACAGAGATCTGCAGAGGGATTTCCTTTAATCTTTAGTTTAATTCTAGTCAAAATCTTTGTGAAAGAAAATCTCCAAGGATCAGGGAACGGATCGTTGGAAAAAGTATTCTGAGGTTGGGACTCGTTTGCATTTCTACCAACCACATGTAAAGATCTCCTAATTAATGGGTAGAATTCTCAGAAGGGCATTGCCCTCATAATAAATCTAAATTAGTCCTCAACTAAGGGCTGCTTTGGACTTGCCTTTACAAATCCTAGATTCAAGCCTCGAAAGGATCAAATGAATCCCAAGTTAATTAGCCACGTGCTAGACTAAGTCTAACTACGTTAAAAAAAAAAAAATCAAACAAACTCAGCATCCATCCAACAATGTAACATTCTTAATGTCTGATTTCTAATTTATAATTATCAAACATGCAAAGCAAGAAAAGATGACTCATAGCCAGGAAAAAAAANAAAAAAAAGCACTTCTCCAAAGAAGATGAACAGATGGCCATAAGAGCGTGAAATGATGCTCAACGTTGCTAGTCATTAGAAAACGTAAATGAAACCACAATGAGATACACTGTACATTCCACTGGAATGACTGAATAAGAAAAAAAAAAGACTGACTCTACCAAGTATTAGTGCGGATGTGAAGTAACTGGAACTCTCTTGTTCTGTTGCTGTGAGGTAAAATGACAACAACTTGGAAAACAGCTCCACAGTTTCCTAAAAAGTTAAAAATATACCTTTCTACCCTATTGCCTGGACATTGTACTTCTAGATCTTTACCCAACAGAAATGAAAGCATATGTCCTCCCAGAGACATGAATTCAGATGTTTACAGTAGCCATCTTTGTAATAGTCAAATCCCAGAGA
>NW_007737229.1:69882-73127 GCF_000696425.1 Galeopterus variegatus | reverse complement strand
AGTAATAAAAATTAATGAATTATCAATACATGCAATAACGTGGATATCCGGAGTAAGAAATGATTGACAAAAACGTATGCAAACTGTGTGATCGCATTTATATGTAATTCTAAAAATGCACACTGATCAGTACTTGCCTAGGGAAGCATGTGGGAATGGGGGCATGGACATGTTCCTCTTCGTTAATTTGTTAATGATCTTATGGTTGCATGTGTATGGTAATACTAATCAAATTGTGCACTTTATGTAAGAGCAGTTGTTGTTGATGAATTATATTTCAATAAAGCTGCAAAAATAACAAAATGGCATGTGGAATTAACAACAGGTATAGAAAAGGAAGCTGCCCCTATAGGTTTTGAATAAACACTTCTAAACTATTAGGGGAAAAAAAGAATATGTTTGCCAAAGAAAAAGAGAAGATTCCTAAAATGCCCTATTTTTTAATAGCCTCTGAGGCACACTCTTAGAATGCATGAGGCCTTATGTGTAATTTTAAAATATTATGACATACCACTTTATATCAAGCTACTAGGATAATAAGGGTTTGACCGTCACTCCTTCATCTTAGTGTTTACCACTAGACCATGTTTTCCTTACAGCACCTAAGACTTGATCTTTGCTCTGAGACTCTTTCTTTAAGAGTCCTTTGCTGTCTTTGAAACACATACCTGAGCCCTCAATATTACCTCAAAATTCTCCTTGAAATGTGAATAACGTGTCCTTTATTTATCTCTTATAATTTATTACAAGCAAATACAAGAAGCCAGACAGAACCTTTAACACTGTGCCCAGAAATCTCCTTAGCTATATCATGAAACTCATTAGGGACATTTTGCAAAGACCATATAACAGCAAGCAGCAATGTTTCTGCTGCACAAAATGTCTCCCCTTTCCTCTAACTACTGGTACGATTTTCCTTTAAGGCTTCACCCACATGTTCCTCTAGGCCTATCAGGCTTCTGTTCACTCAAACCAATGCCGCATATTTTAGGTATTGTCATGTAAAAACCCTCTTCCAGGAACCAAATTATCTTCTAATAGAGGAAGGGAAACACATCACCCCAAATACTGGTGCAAAAAGTAACCATTTCCTTATCCTCGCTGAATCTGTGAGTCAGGAATGCAGAAGTGGGATGGTAGCACTCTTTTCTTCAAGATGTCTTGGGCCTCTGCTGAGGTGACTTGAAAGGCTGGGCTGACTCACCAGCTGGGGGCTGGCGTAATCTGAAGGTTTCTTCCTCTTTGCCTGGTCTGACAAGACTCATGGTATGGGCTCAGGAGGATGCCAACATGTGGCTTCTCCCCATGGCTCAGGACATTTATGCATGGTTCCTGGATTCTGAACGTCAACACTCTGAGAGAAGATATCTGGAGAGCAACATTGCAATAAACCAGAGAGAAACTGCATGGCTTTTTAGAACCTGACCTTGAAAATCACAAAGCCTCTCTTTGCTGAAAGGCAGACACAGAACAAGGTGCTGCCAGCCACTACTAGTCTTAGACATTGGATGGAGGCTTAGAAAATTTCAGGTGGGTGCTTTAGCAACTGGGATCCCCATGGGGCTGGGTTAGTAATCAGAATACACAGCCTGTACGGCCAATCCTAGTCACCAAAGGGGGCTTACTTTAAAGACATTCCAAAATGAGGACACTTGAGGCGTGGGGCCAGGGAGAAGGCTTCCTTGAGCTCAAGTCTAAGAGGAGCATTGCATGTAACTCATTGTTACACTAGTGATAAAGATTTAGCAGAAAGTTCTATGCAAACACGAGTCAATGTCAGATCAGACCTGGGTTGTAGGCCAAAATTCTGTGCAGGCAGATTTCTAATATTACATATGCAGGTAAGGAGACTAAGGGAAAATATTAATAAAGCAAAGAGGGGTAATATGATGGTTGGTAGATGAAATCCAACCAAGGACCCTCAGAAACAAGACACTAGAAGAAAGAAAGGATCTATATACTGTGTGTTTTAATTCCTCTGAAGCAAATGTTTACATTGTCCTCTTTCCCCTGGGTAAAGCAAAGAGGGGTAATATGATGGTTGGTAGATGAAATCCAACCAAGGACCCTCAGAAACAAGACACTAGAAGAAAGAAAGGACCTATATACTGTGTGTTTTAATTCCTCTGAAGCAAATGTTTACATTGTCCTCTTTCCCCTGGGCTGACAATTATCTGAGCACACCAGTGGCGCAACGTGTGATCACCTACCTGGAGTAGGGTATGAGTTGGAGACAAGATCAATTTCCGGCCCTCACACAAGTAAAATATGCCACCGATTACCCTTATACTCTTCTCTACAGAGCACTTAGGTTCTGAGAAAGCATCATAGAAGACTGAGTGAAAGAGGAGGACAGAGCAGGTAGAGAGCCAACACCACCACTTAGGCTTCAGCTAATTTCATGCATTTAACATCTTGGATTCCCAGAACATTTTTAGGCAGACCCATAATCACATTTCTTTGGCTTAAAAAAAAATTGACAACTGGCACTATGAAAGTTTAAGTAAAATACATCAAACATTGGGTAATAATCTGAAAAAAGTGACATCTAGTTGGGTATATGTTTGCTGCCTTTTATTATTAAGAAAATTTATTTTTAGGATTCTAATGTTGTATGAGTCTGTGTCTTACATGACATAAATTTCCAAAGAATAAAGTATCAAAAATAATTATCACTGGTTACTGACAAAATTAAATCTTCAATAGTAAAAATAATACTTTTCTTCCTCTGCTTCCTTAGTGTTTTAATTTTTAATATTTGAAATTTAACTTTTTATTACATTATATTAGATTTTTTAAAAAAAATTCAAACAAGAGAAATCAAATAGTTTCCAAATGAGATCCATTAGCTTTTTATGAACATCAGTATTCCTCAAAGTGATAATGTCAGTCCTCATACAATAATAAAATGTTAAAATATTTATGTCCCAGAAGAAGTAGCTATTGTTTTACATTTGTGCCTTTAATTTTTCACCAGTGTCCTCAAATAGTGGTTATCTTTAATCAGTTAAGAACACATGTTGAGAATCTACTAAGTGGAGAGCTAAAAGGCAATTTAAGGAGATTAAAAAGAAAAAGAAGTTATGGCTCTAAAATTTAAGCAGCTTACAATCATGATGTTGACAAAGCAGAGAAAATATGACACTTTTGCTTCTTGAAAATTAGTCAACCTCTGTAAATTTAATAAGAAATATATGGAGATTAATATAAAGAATATAATTAATATAATCAGAAATGTTATGCAA
>NW_007737229.1:68775-69504 GCF_000696425.1 Galeopterus variegatus | reverse complement strand
TAATCAGTGCTGTATATTGTGATACTAGTAATATTCACAGTACATACAAGATACTATGGGACTGCAGAGAAGGGAACAGAGCTGGTCACCAACTTGTGGCATTTTCAAGGGCAGGGAAAGTTTGTCTTTCATTCAAGGGCCAACTAGAAAGCCTTTGAAAGGAGGTGTTCAAAATATACTTGTGTGATGTTTTAACACCAAGGTCAAGGCTTCTGATCCCCAAATCAGCCAGCTGCCAAAAAAGAAGTCAATTCAAATTAGATTTGTGGAAGACAACTCAGTTGATGTCAAAGGAGGCCTCTTAGAAAAGTTAACACTTGAGTTAACTCTTGAAGAATATTGGGAGATCTATGTGCAAAGACGAGGAGATACAATGAATAAAAAGAAGTACAGATGATTTTGCATGTTTGAGACAAAGAATGTTTGACAAGTGAGATTCACAAGATACAGATTATGAAGATTTTTGTGTGGTATTTCAAAGAAGGCTTTGAATTTTACACATACAAGTACATAATGAGGAAACACTGAAAGCCTTGAAGCAGAAGGGTGGTATTTAGAGAAAGGCCACACTGAAGGCAGCAAACTTCAATGGGGCCTCAATAAAAGTCAGTGATGGATTAAAGTAAAGTAGTAAAACTCAGTTTAATCAACTGTATTCACCGTCTCCTCATGGGATGTAGTGATTAATTACCTGAAGAAAGAGTGGAGGATAATTTCTAAATTTCTGTT
>NW_007737229.1:67223-68373 GCF_000696425.1 Galeopterus variegatus | reverse complement strand
AAAAAGACCAATTTTGATAATGGCAATTATATCAATCAGAAACATTGGATCTGGTTTTTATTAAGAAAACTGATTAATGTTTATATGTCACCATATGCTTGCAAAGAAATGTAACGATGACAGTACTGTTGAAATATGCTGAGAGAAAATATTAATATTATCGTAATGCAAGATTTATAAACTTCAGGTAAACAAGATGTACAATCCTTATTTTATTGCAAGCACACTATATGTGCTATTTCTGAAAAAACAACTCTGGTTTTCCTTACGTTATTTGCTCTTTTGTTTTGGTGTTCTTTTACCCAACAACAGGGATCCATTGAGATGTTTGCCAGAGGTACCAGAAAACTGACCCTGTTTCAGACAACCTCCTGGGCCTATCTATATTTCCAAGTCAAATAAAGATAAGCTGTTTGACATCTAAACCTGGATCTTTGTTTCAACAAATTCACAAAACGTAGAACACCTATCCTTTGAGAGCTATGACAGTTTCTAAGAGAATGGTTGGGAAATCCACTATCGTAACACAATGTAATCAAATCTAAAGTGGAAATCTGTCAGTGAATATTGTCAGGAGTGACTCCTCCAGAGAATGCCAGAAGCATCAGTTATGAGCTTAGTGTTGGAGGTTCGCTGAAAGCAAAAATAATGGCTGGATCTCAATTATGATCATTTTTAATCACAATATTAGTGTCGAGGACATATTAAACAATTTATAATTTCTTATGACTTGTAAAAAGAGTTATGTTTGTGATTATTTGGCCAGGTATCTCCAGAGAAGAACAGGAATTAGATTTATGTACTTAAGGCTAATAATATAAAACAAAAGCAAATAAAAAGTTATGCTTATTAAGCATCTGCAGACTTCAAAAATGTTTCAGTGCCTGATGTGTTTCACCATGAAATAGTATTAAATAGTAAAATAATGTTTGAGATAGCAATAATTAGACTCCCACTTCTAATTACTGGCTCGCAGGAGTAAATAGGTTCATAATAAGTAAGTCTTTATTTCTAACATGATATTGTTGGGGGAGATGGAGCAGAGGGTGCCTCTTCTGATGAAGGAGTAAGCATTGATGGATTGCACTGAAGCAGTGAGAATAGTATTTATTTGTTTTTCTTTGGGTTTTTTTGTCTTTTTTCATGTCCG
>NW_007737229.1:66476-67022 GCF_000696425.1 Galeopterus variegatus | reverse complement strand
CTTGGCGGGAGTGCCACCGCACTCCCAAGCGGCGCACTGTAGCAGTGCGCCACCGGGCCGGGCCGAGAATACTATTTATTTGGATGCTTGGTTGGATCTAAGTTCACTTCGTGGCTTTCCACTTATTGAACAACCAAGCTAAAGGCCACAAGACAACTGGAGCATTAACATTACATCCGTCTGTCACCAGTCACTTAAATTCTCAGGAAGATTTGGAGTGGTAAGGTTACCCAGCAGTGGGTCCAAGGGTAGGAAACGAAGAGGGAAAGAAGTCAGTGCCTCTTTATCCTTTAACCCCTGCACTTAGATTAATAAGTCTATTTCCTTTTTAAGAAAATGCTATTATTGAGAGTTTCCACTTCAGTAGAGACATGTGTATTTGTTAGGCAATATTGGAATAACCTGCTCTGTGAACCCCCATCTCCCCATCTCTGTATTGATGTCCCCTACTTAATTCAGGGACCAAATGGAATACGATGGTTCTTCATGCATTTCTGCCATCCTGAGAATCCCTTACAGAGAGGGGCATTGTCAAAGTAGACTATT
>NW_007737229.1:61034-65770 GCF_000696425.1 Galeopterus variegatus | reverse complement strand
CATGCATTTCTGCCATCCTGAGAATCCCTTACAGAGAGGGGCATTGTCAAAGTAGACTATTCCCCTTTCCGTGACAAGCTATGAACCTTATGAGCACTAAATTGCAGATTTATAGAGGCTGAGAATGGAAGCATTTGTGAGGTTGAAATCAGCATGCCAAAATCTAGGGGTATACTGTCAAAATATTAAGACTGGCAAGTGGTACATGTTATAATAAAGTGTTAAATAGAAAAATTATGACTGTTCTTAAAAGAATAAGTGAGTAAATGTATACATAGCAATTAATTGCTCCAAGGAGGAGTTTGTAAATGAATGAGCTTCATTATCCTTGGTTAAATCTTATATTTTTTTTAGGGTAACTTTCCATTGAAAAAAATATTTTCCTTTTTTTTTTTTTTTTAAAGATGACCGGTAAGGGGATCTTAACCCTTGACTTGGTGTTGTCAGCACCACACTCACCCAGTGAGCGAACCGGCCATCCCTATATAGGATCCGAACCCGCGGCCTTGGTGTTATCAGCACCGCACTCTCCCGAGTGAGCCACTGGGCCAGCCCAAAAAAAATATTTTCCAACAATAATCAAAGAAATACATTATTACCAAATTTGGTTTTGGATTTTTTTTTACAGCATAGTTAAGAATACATATATAAAAATGTGAAATGGGGAAACTGCCTTTTTGGGAGGTTTATGGTTATAGAAAGATTTCTTGGCTTAGGAGAATAAAAGAGCAAATATGGATTATCACTTTCTAAGATATTTTTACATTCACAGGACACATACAGTATCTCATTTTACAGTTGCCCCTGTGACTTTGGGCGTTTTCCCTTCATTTAAATTGCATCTTTTTAATGAACTACCAGATTGCCATTAGTCTGAAGAAAATTCCCATGGAGTTGGTTATACAAGCATTATAGTCATGTGCAGTGGCTCCTGGCACTTACACGTGTAAGACGCATTGCACACACTGCAATATAACTGCACAGTACTATTTACTAAGTAATATTTAATCTCCTTCCTGGACAAATAGTTCACACAGAATGGTACCCCAGAGACAAGCACTGGACATTGGGCAAACCTGTTAAGGTCAGTAGAGGCTACAGTAAACTTAATCAGAATATTGAGGATATTTATTATTTAGTATATATCTTTTCTACAATACTAATGGATTTAAGATTCTGTTAGAAACTTGAAAACAAAATCCTTATCTAATGGCATTAGAGGCTGAATGTAATTCTAAAGGCTGTTGTTCATACTAAGAGATACTGTCAACTCTTCTCCAACTTTTCCAAAGCCTCTTGCGCCGGTCAGTATACTAGCCACAGTCCTGCCAGCAACCTGCAAGACCCTGCATTACCTGTCGGACCTCAAGCGCCTCTCTCTCAGTCCACTTGATCCAGCTTCGTAAACACACAGGAGCCTGCTCCCACTTGAGGGTCTTTGCATTTGTTCTTCCATCTTCTAAGAGCTCTCTCTCTCTCTCTCTCTCTCTCTCTCTCACACACACACACACACACACACACACACATACAGAGAGCGAGAGAGAGAGAGAGAGAGAGAGAGAGAGAGAGCTCCTTCATTCTCAGATCATTATTCGAATGGTATCTTCTCAGACAGGAGATATTCCTTAGCCATCTTTTCAAACACTGCATCATCACCCCAAAGCTTCTTTAACCTCTTCCCTGCTTATTTTATTGATAGCCCTTATCGTTACATAATCTACTGTGTGCTTTTCTTTATTGATATGCTTATTAATTCTCTGTCCCTCGATTTCTCCCCACTGGAATTGGAGCTCTGTGAGGATGGAGCTTTTGACTGGTTATTCACTGTTCACCTCCCTAAAGCCTACACAATACCTGGCATGTAATCAGTGCTTAATAAACATTTGTTAGTGACTGGATATTAACAAGTTGAATTAAGCTTACTTATTTCTTCCATATTCTTGAGATATACTGCATTTAAAAATATATATTGAAGAGACTCTGCTTATTAACATCTCAAGAAGATAGCAGATGGTGATAGAATATAATGTGAAATTTAGTGAAAAAAGTGAGGAATAATGAAAAATATATTGACATTCAGAAGGAGCCCCCCTCAAAGAGCTAATCAAAAACAAGAGCACAGATAGACTGAGAAAGAAATCAGAATGTTCCTTTGAGTTGAGAAGCACAAAGAGTAGCATGTGCAAATGCTGTAAGTCAGAAAAGGAGGATGATGCAGACTTGAATGTAGAAGAAAAAAAATTAAATAACAACACATGAAAGGCAGAGGAAAACCTAATTTCTGTACTTGTCAAATAAAAAAGGTACATCTAAGGACTAAGCAAAGCAGAGAAGGTCAATGTTGACCAAGATTTATTTTAATTTTCTAGAGAGAAAATATGTGACAAAACTAAGCCCAGAGTAGACAGGACTTCAGGAGACAGAATAATACCTGATTGAACAAAAGATACAGTAAATAGCACAAGGAAGGCAGTGGTGGGTGTAACTTGATAATTCTTAAAGGTTGCTTTAAAGACTAAGTGCATGCATAAAATTGACAGAATAAAGAGTTCTTTCAATTTTGGTGGTGTGGGAGGGTTGTGGGGTGTGGTGGTTTGTTTTCATGTGAAAGGTGGAAATGCTAAAAATCATTTTTCTTTTATTCTAGTTATGACAAGAAGCTAGTACTGTAAAATGATTAGGAACATGGGTTTGGTTGCAGACTCAGGAAAACTAGGTTAAAATGCAGAATTTTATTTGCTGTTTGATCTTCGATAGATTGCAAAATATTTCTGAGCCTTCCTTTCTCCTGTGAAAGAGGGGAAATAGAATATACCTCAGAGGATTGTTGTGAGATTAAATGAGATACTGTACAAAAAGCTTTTGGCACAGGCCAGAAGCATAGCGATTATTTCTTGCCCCTGGAATTATCATCATAAATTCTGTTGTAGATTACAGAATAATAGAATGACAAAATGTGCTGGGAAAAATAAAAATTAAATTAGAGGTACATTTATAGGTGCCTCAAACTCTTCTTTATGCATTTTAATTACCTGGTGGTAAAAACAGCTGATTCTAGTTCTGTTCCCAACCCCTGGTCCAAACTTTTATCCAGTTCCTGTTATTCTGTTTAGCCATGATATATCAAGTATATTATGTCAAGTACTTTTAAAGCACCATGTGAGTTTCTCTTTGAGAAAATAACAACTCAAAAATGTTCATATTGTCCATTGCAATGATTTCTTTGACAAGATTTTTACTTAAAGGCTCAGGACTGAAATTTTTCAAGTTGTTCCTAGGTGGAAGAACCATATTCATAACATCTAATTGTGTTGATTACTTACTTCCCCCTCTTTCTAGCTCCACCCATCTCTGTACTACTGTTTTCTAGTGGAAGCAGTTCCCTGTGGACTCTCCCTTGCCCCTTGGCTTCCAGTTAAGTTGAACAGATCAGAGGGTGGGAGGAGAGGGACATCAGAGTATTTATTCTTCCACCGGCCTGGACCCAGTTTGTCAGTTGCTGTCTTCCTCTGTCCGAGGTCGCTGCTCCCACAGGTACAGCCATGGGAGTGGTGATGGCTCTTTTTCCTTAAACCTGTCCACTTCTATCCTTGTAAACGGCCTCTTCATTAAACTCCATTATCTCTGAGACTGCATTCTGTTTATTGGGGACATCGAGGGGTGGGGATTCAGATTGCTTTTTTATTTATTTGTTTGTTTGTTTATTAAGAATATTCGTGAAATACAAAACTAATTGTTACCCTCTGTGCCCATAATGTGAGGGCCAGATTCATACTGGGTTCATACCCATTACCAGAAATTACTTTTGTGCCCCATGTCACCACCCAATTATCTCCCAACCCCCCTCCTCACCCCCCCCACCCCGCTCTGTAGCCCTATGAATGTTCCCTCCCTCTGTAAGACCACTGCATTACTGTGGTCTTTCTTTCCTTCCTTCTTTCTCTCTTAGCTCCCACATATGAGTGAGCACATGTGGTATTTATCCCTCTGTGCTTTGCTTACTTCACTCAACATAAGTTTCTCCAGGTTCATCCATGCTGTTGGAAATGGGAGTATTTCATTCTTTTTTATGACAGAGTAGTATTCCATGGTGTATATATACCACAGTTTCCTTATCCAATCATCCATCGATGGACATTTAGATTGGTTCCATGTCTTGGCTATTGTAAATAGAGCAGCAAGTGCAGGTATCCCTTTCACATGATGATTTCCATTCCTCTGGGTATATACCCAGAAAAGAGATTGCTGGATCATATGGTGGATCTATCTGTAGTTGTTTAAGAAACCTCCATACTGTTTTCCATAGTGATTGTATTAATTTACTGTTATAATTTGAACATTTACAGTTACTAATTTACAGTTATAATTTGAAGTCAAATTATAATACAAAGCTATTGTAGCCAAAACAGCATGGTACGGGTATAAAAATAGACATTCAGACCAGTGGAGTAGAAATGAGAACCCAGAAATCACTCCTCAGGCTTATAGCCACCTGATATTGGACAAAGGCACCAAATTCTACATTGGGAAAAAAGACTGCCTCTTCAACAAATAGTGCTGGGAAAATAGGACATCCATATGCAGAAGAATGAATCTAGATATACATCTCTCACCATACACTAAAATCACCTCAAAATGGATTAAAGACTTACATATAAGACCAGAAACTGTAAAGTTACTAAGGGAAAGTATAGGTGAAACACTTCAGCAGTTAGGTCAGGGCACAGGCTTTATGA
>NW_007737229.1:57373-59894 GCF_000696425.1 Galeopterus variegatus | reverse complement strand
AATGCTTTAGGGGAGACAAAAAACAGCATTAGTTTTTTTGTTTGTTTAGATTTTTTTTTTTTAATTTACTTCTTTTGACTGTTGATGGGTTTTAGGGGTATGGATGGGAGCTGAGGGTTAATTTGACATTGATGCTAATATGTTGCATTTTACTATTTAATAATACCTATCTTTGAACTCACATCTTAGAATCTGAGCTATCAACCAGCATTATCATCTCAAAGCATCTATTCTCATAGTAAAAGGAATACTATTTTGTATGAGGCTATACAATCTTCTTTTGTGTCCTCCTCCTGTACTCTAACTTGTTCAAAACACTGAAATTCTATAGCAAATAGTCCTATTGGTAAAATGCCACAACCCAATTCTGATGACATAGTCTTTACATTAAGATGAAGGTATGCACATCAGTGATACAGATGAAAATATTTAAGAGGCTGAATACAATAATCAGAGTAAATACTGAATAAATATGTTATTTAAAACAAAAATCTGGATACTTGAAGTTGGCCTTCTCTCAAACATCATGTTTTTGTTGTTTCTTTTTAAAAGAAAAAAATCTCCTTTTTCATGCTGCAAAATGGAAATCAAGCTTGCTTATTTGGGGGCTAGTTTTGTTTTGATTCTCACATAGCTGTATGTAATGATTTAACACTTACCCATGCAAAAAAAAAGTGCCATATTCAGCCCAAATAATTTAAACTGATCTGTATTTTTAAATAGTCTACCCCTGCAAATTGATACACCAGTCTTTTTCTTTTTACCTTTGAACACCACTGACCTTTTGGGAAAATTTGATTTTAGCTCTAGATTTCCAGATTTTGATGTAGGCAGTACACAAACCTGATTTTTTTTTTTTTCAGATACTTGGCACCATATAATTACAGTGCATTTGCAATGTGGTACACAATTTTTGGATATATCCACTTGTATTTAACATCAAGTTCTTTATCTAAATAGAAACAGTGATATCTTTAAGCAAAAATAATATACATTTTGTACTTAACGTACACTATATAATTTGAGTACACACATTTGAATTATCCATATCTTGATCACGTTTTCTTTCCTATGCTAAAGGATTTCTTCTAATTTTCCTGTCAGTCCTTTTGTAACCCTGAGTCTTATTTTTATTATAGTACTATTTTTATTCTAAAACACATTTTCACTTTTTTTTTCTTCGTGGAGCAACAGAGTTCAAGTATTCTAGTTTTGGATTCGTTCTACTTTGTTTCTGCTCTGTTCACACAAGGCCAAACATTTCTGAGAGTGCTCAAAGAAGAGATTGGATTCCATTTAAAAGCAGTATGTTTTGTGATAAAACTCAGCACATTTAAAAGGTGTGAAGAAAAAGTCACTAAGGGAAAACTAAACTTAGGTTATGGAAAAATAATCAGAAATCACTGCCACTTCGCCAGTACACAGCATAGAAAGCAACGCAATTACTGTCTTGCTTGCCTCGTCCCTTCTTTAGGCTCTTCTGGTCTCAACAAAGCCAAGGGGTGACAGTCAGCTTTGTATCTCATGAATATTCATAACCAATAAAAAAAAAAGAAATATATATGGATCCCAAAGGTGGATGACAAGGAGGAAAAAGGATGGTAAGGGTTTTTTTTGTTGTTTTTTTTTTTTGTTTTTTTTGTTTTTTTGATGTAATTAGAGGAAATAAAAAAATGGTACTCATGGTTAAGATGAGAATTTATTTTCCATTATTTTGATATTGATTAATGATTTAAAAAATCTGCTTAAGCAATGATTCTGAGATATAGACACAAATTTTTTAAAAGGCACTGCAACTTTGAAAAAGGAAAATAATATGTAGGTGGGTTAGTATTACTGTTTCTGTCTTCCTAAACTGTGCTGTGTGATCACTTTGCAGTTGTGATATAACTTTAATCAGTCTAATTACTAATGAAGTTACTTCTGATGTTAGGTTAATTTAATGAGACCTTTCTTCTCCGATACACAGTTTCAAAGATGACTTCATGCTTATCCCATTATTTTTAACTAGTGCTTCATTAGTAGGAGAACACTGAAATGAGACTATATAATTGACTGTCCTTGCTGGAGGAAGAAATGTGTTTTGTGTGGTTCTCCCTCACTGCACATCGCCCCCGACTCCCGAAACTACATAATGTGTCTTTTCCCTTTGCTGCTTGCTCATCCTGAGTGCTTCCTTTTGCTATAATAAACAATTGTCATGAATAACTTTTTTAAAAATTACAATCACTCTATATCCATGATATCTTTGTTCAGCTCAAATAAGAACAATAATTGTAGTCAATTAACATTGAAAACAGAAAAAAATGTTCCTTGGGGCAAAAAGAGTAAACATATTCACTTGCTGTGGACCCTGAAAAACTTAAGTAAAAATTTGAATGAAGATTTTAATGAGTACACAAATACACACACGTATTTATTATTATTAATTATTATTATTTAATTATTTCTGATCCCATAATTAAAAATATCTATGGTCTATGAACGTTACCAATGTTGACATCTTGGGTCATTCAGAAAG
>NW_007737229.1:55897-56415 GCF_000696425.1 Galeopterus variegatus | reverse complement strand
TTTCAGCATCCCACAGGTAACAAGCCAATCACAAGAGTCACTGTCTTCAGAAAATCCAAAACTACAGCTTCCAATCAAGTATTTATAATTCATTTATCATGTTTCCTCATACAGACGTAGTATACCACTCAGGGGTCATACACTTCATAAGCAATTTTGCTTAGAAGGAAATGACATTCGTACCCTTATCAGGTTTCCAGAACAGAGTTGAGAGATTTGTGACTGGCAGATACTTGTGCAGCAAGGCAAAGTGTGTATTTACCCTTTCCATAAAATGTGTAGGTAAAGTTTATTTTAAATAGACATTTATGGTTGCAGTTACTGCTAAAGAGACTCAAGGCAAAAACTCCTTTCAAGTCCAATCATTTTCTGTAGAATATGTCAACATTTCACTCTTTGCTTATCTAAAAATAATGGGCTACATTTTATTTATTTATTTATTTATTTTTTTGTTTTGTTTTTGTCTTTTTTTTTTCGTGACCGGCAACGGATCGCAACCCTCAGTGTCGCGCCCGTAC
>NW_007737229.1:29568-54340 GCF_000696425.1 Galeopterus variegatus | reverse complement strand
TCACCCACAGGAATCAGTCCTAATGAGGACTCTGATCCTCTTACTAGTAGAAGTTTTCTGGTAACTTGTTTTAAAATGTGGAATATAATTTATGAATGTTTTAAATTTGTAGTAAGTGGCATTAAAGTAAGTTAAAAGGTCAGATAACAATGAAGAAAAAGAGGTCTGTATTTTCCTGTGTTTGCAAAAAATTAATTCCGTTAGTCTTTATTGATATTCTCTTACATGACATGCACTTTGTTAGGTCTTAGTGAATAAAAGATTTATAAGTCAGAATTCAGAAAAATCTTGATAAGATTTCAAGAATGAAGGAATCTTGGTAGGTAAAGAAATTACACAATTTTAGAATCACTTCATGTTTGTTAAGCTAAAAACTCACACCAGAATATGTTATATAAGCCTGATTTTGATGAAAGCAAGACAATGGAAAGTAAATTTTGAAATAAAGGTAAAGACAAACATTTCAATGATAAGCTTCATTTGGAGGAAATGTAGTAAAAATTAATTTATCTCAGGTAGATTTCATTATAAGGCATTGGCCCAGCCTTGTGAATGGAATGAATTCTTGGCAAATATTAAAAGGTATTAAGGTACTGATTGAGTATCTTAGCACTGTCTTGAATAATCAGTGTTGCTGACACCTTAAAAAATTTTTTTTAATTGATATGTATTCATTGTACATATTTATGGGATATAGAGTTACATTTCAATATGTATATACCACGTGTATTGATCAAATCAGGGTAGTTCGCAAATTCATCATCACAAAAAATGTATCACTTCTTTGTGATGAGAACATTTAATTCTATTTATCAATATGTATATACCACGTGTATTGATCAAATCAGGGTAGTTTGCAAATTCATCATCACAAAAAATGTATCACTTCTTTGTGATGAGAACATTTAATTCTATTTAGCTTCTCTCTTTTAGCCATTTGACAACATAAAATAAATTATTGTTAATCACCTTCTAAGATAAATTTCCTTTCATAAAACCATTTTAACCAGACAATATTTCTTAGACTTTGCTACTATTAAGCTTATTTTAAAAGATCCATAATTGACAAAGTAAAACATTTATTTCTCTTCAAAATATATGTATTCAGATTTGTCCTCATGTTTTCAAAACCAAATCACTTTGCATATTGTCTTTACACTACACATAACTGGCACATTTTCATAACCTTCCAACTTGTTCCCGGGTTGGGAAAGTTATAAAAGAAAGGATTATCTTGGACATGAGCAATATTGTCACAGATTTGTATCTTCAGGGATTATTGTTCTGGGGTTGATTTCAGATGAGTTGTAAATATGGCTCAATAAAATCATACATTTGTAGAATATGCCCATTGCATGAAGTATTTTTGCAACAACTGCACAATTATTACATATTTTCCTGCCTTAAGTAGATTACCTTAATTCTTTCATTCTCTATATACCTCTTGCAACTTAGCTAAAAATGAAATATTAAACATAAATATCCACCATTTCTTTTTTGTAGCAATTATATAGCAAATTAAATGATGCATTTAAGGTGCATACTAATGCCTGGTATCCATCAAGTACTCAATAAACACCAGCTATTGTTATTAAGGTCATAAAATGCAAATAAGATTACAATTTTTATCCATGAGGCTAATTTATTTAAAGATAAATCTCATGATCCATAAAATGATTTCCACTCTTAGATATATTTGGTTCAGCCTGATCACACCACGGTTTGATAGAAGCAAAAGATAATTGTCTAGTTTGCTGGAAATTGTTGACCTAGTACTGTATGCAATGGAAATCTCTGTAAACCAAAATCTACTTGTAAGTCCTCCCTATAAGCTTCAGAAGTTTAAAATTTATACATTTTCAGAGACATCTAATTCTACTGATTCAGACAAATCAATTTGACCTACTACAGCATCCTTTGAAAATATGTTAAGAGAAAGGGTCCTAACCAAAACAGTGTTAGAAATATTGCTAAGTCCTATCAAAGTCAATTATTGTCTCTTTTGAAACTCAAATTCCCTTTAATCTCTCTAAAAATGTCTGAATTTCTTCAGGTCCAACTTATTTATTTCATTTTACTTCATCCAGTACAAAATGACACTGTCAGTCTAGAAAATTACTTTTATGTTTGAAAATCTAATTTTACTTTCATCATGTAAAATATCACTAATTTCAAGTATTATGTAATGTAAATATCCAGTTTTCTAATATTCTCACATTTTTCATCATTTTTATAGTGAAGACATTTGGCATTTATAAATGGCATAAAATTTTTATAATTATGTGCATATAAACCTACACAGCATTTTTAGAATAGCATTATTATATAGCACTTATATGTGACATTATAATATAAATAATTAAACCAAGAATCATTTAAATCTTTAAATGATTTGTTGTAAGGTTTGTTTTAAAATTTCAATTCTTATAGATGTAACATTATTACAAATTTCAAAATCCAAAGACATAGCAATAAGCATTCATCAAGAACTCTGATATATCAGAAAAGCATAAAATTGAATTTTTTTTCAAATTGTGGATGATGCCTAGCATACACAAGTTAGAAGATTTTTTCTGAAGGTAGACTGCCTGGGTAATCTTGGGTCTCCTCCCTGATTAGCTTCATGATCTCGGGAAAATTGATTAATCTCTTTGAGACTCAGTTTTTTTAATCCAAAAATGGGAATAAAAATTCTACTAACCTTACAGAGTTATTTTTAAGATTACAAGAATAAAAACATGCACAATGCCTAGAAGAGTACCTGCTTCTGGATGGGCTTTCAGTAAATATTACTTTTGGATTATATCTTTAAAACAGCAGCAAACTTGCAATTAAATTTAAATCATTTTATATTTACAATTTCATCTTTTAAAAAATGAAACAAAGGAGAAAAATTACATTGCATAGTACTTAAGCTTCATAGCCAGTTAGACCTAGGTTTAAATTTAAATTTATCACTTATTAGTTGTGTGACTTTGGTTACATTATTGTGCATCAGCTCAACATTAAGATGGATAGAAATTTCTCTCCTAAAACCATGGTGAGTTAAATAACCTAATTTAGATAAGCAACTAACACATAGCATATAGGAAGCAGTCAATTATGTTATTGTTAACGAAGTATGCAATTAAATGATAAACTTAGAAACAAATTATAGATTCTGTTTTTTTAAAATGCATATTTACTTTTTATCTTTCGTTTATATTAAAAAAGTTATATATTAACATTTTAACATAATGGTTTTTTAACAGTAAAGTTACAAATGTGTTTTGCGACCACTATTAACAATGTGTAAGATAGTAAATTGTCAGCTTAAGATCTTGAAACCGTAAGTTCCTGTGGCCAGTAACTACTTCCTTATTTTTGTACATTGTTAGGTTCCTAGGACATTCTCAATATGTCTTTAGCGACAAAAAGTGTAAAAGATAATGAAAGTAAATATCTCGCACAGATTGATTCTGTGGTTTTAGTCTTACTTGTAACAACTATGGAGTGAGGAAACATTCACTTAGCAATGTACTATCCACATTCATGTGTGCTCCCTTCCCCCAAAAATCAGACATTTTATATTTACTTTCCTTTATCTTAAATATCTGCTTACTCTTCAACCAATGCACAGATTGATTCTGTGGTTTTAGTCTTACTTGTAACCACTATGGAGTGAGGAAACATTCACTTAGCACTGTACTATCCACATTCATGTGTGCTCCCTTCCCAAAAAAATCAGACATTTTATATTTACTTTCCTTTATCTTAAATATCTGCTTACTCTTCAACCAATTATACAACCGTCAGAAGCAATCAGTGAAAATCTTTAGGATAATTGCCACAATTTTTGTTCATAAAAATTATTAAATGAGATAAAAAGATTATCAGCTAAATTACTTTTTGAGATCTAGGACATACTGTTAGCATCAGGGGGAAAAAAACTAGACAGAAGAAGATACTCACCAAAATGAAAGGGTGGGGGACGCAGAGGCAGGGTGAAGTTCAAATCCAGGTTAAGCTCTTCAGGCCATAGGAAAGGACATCTTCTACTAAGGCTTAGGTTCGACCTGTTTAATGATCCATTTTAGGGAAAGCTACAGAATTTCTAAGGTTCTGTGTTTTAAATCCTCCTCTGGGTGGGCAATATTTTGAGGGTTTTCTTCTCTCCTACAGGTTGTAATGACAGTAGCCACGCATTTAAGTCTGTGGGAGGTTCTTAATTCTTTTAACGTTTTTCTTTTTCTTTTTTCCCAAAGGTATTGTGTTTAGCTTTCAAGTGGAATAAAAAAACCGGGGAAAATTGAAAACTGATTGTTTTCAGGAAGGCACTTTCTAACTTTATGGCAATGTGAGCAATTTTTGCTTTGCTATTAAGCTAGAATATTGGGTGGAGAAATCCACATGCTTCAGCATAGAAAACTTAATAGTACCTTACACTTGAGTGCTGTATGTTCTTTCAATCATAGAGAAAATTAAATATTCACTAAACTAATCTCAGCAGGATTTTCAAAGTCTAAAAAGAACTATTAAAGTAAAAGTTTATAGAGAGAAAATATTTAACGAAGTGGTAACTTAATGCGACATTTTTATATAAGGTAGTAAGTTTAATCATTAACCCCTAAAAAAATCCCCTTAAACAAATGAAACATCTTTATATTTATTTCAATAATGTTATGGTTTGTACTTCATACTCTCAGAAATTTTTCTCTGAATGGTTCCAACAAGGAAGAGGTAAGCAGGATGATGTGTAAGAAACAAATGACTAAAGCTTTATGACAATTTGGTTGCCATGGTAAGGAAAAGGTTTGATATTATTAAAGGTTTCACAGTATTTTCCCATAATACTTATTGGGCCTGATAAAATTTCCATCATTATATACTAAAGTATTGAATTTATTTTATTTTAACCTTTTATTTGGAATAATTTTAGATTATTGAAAAGTTGAAAAGATACTACAAAAAGTTCCCATATATGCTTCAGTCAGCTTCTCCAAATATTATCACTTGATATAGTCATTTTATATAGTATATTGGTCACAACTAGGAAATTAACATTGGTGTGATACCACTAACTAAAGTATACACCTTTATTTAGATTTCATTATATTTTCCACTGATGTCCTTTGTGTGTGTGTGTATGATCCTCAATCCATTCCAGTAGTTATTATGTCTACTCTGTCATTGCCAAATCTGTGACAGTTAGTCAGTCTTTCCTTGCTTTTCAGGACCTTAACAGTTTTTATGAGTACTGTTTAGATGTTTTGCAGAATGTCCCTCAATTTGGGCTTATGTGATGTTTCCTCACAATCAGACTGATGGCTTTGAAGGAAGAATGACTTTCAGGTAAAGTGCCCCTGTCATCTGATCATACGAAGAGTACGTGACAATATTAAGTACCACTGGTGATGCTAACCTCTATCACTTGGTGTTTTAGTCTGTTAGTGCTGCTATAAAAAACTATCTAAGAATGGATAGTTTAAAAAGAACAGAAATTTACTTTTTCAAAGGCTACAAGTCTCTGATCAAAGCGCAAGCAGGTTTGGTGTCTAGTGAAGGCCTCTTCCCCATCGATGGCTCCTGTGGGTGTTCTTACAAGGTGAAAGGAATGAAAAGTCAAAAGAGGGATGAACTCCATGTGCTCACAGGGTAGGAGAGCAGAAGAACAAGAGAGAGCTAAGGTAGGTCCCCCCAGCCCTTTCATAAGGCAGTGACTTATTCTCTGTTAATCACTTCTCTAAAGAGCCCCCCCATTAATATCACCACAATGGGGATTAAGCGTCAACATGAATTTGTGAGGCAACACATGTTCAAATCACAGTACTTGGCTGACATAATTTCAGATTTCTCTACTTTAAAGTTGCTATGTTATCCTTTCTATACTCTATTAGAATTTATTCAGTAAATCCATACTCAAGGAGAAGGAAATTAAAGTCTAATCCTGGGAAAGAAAATACATGTTATCTCATTTAGAACCCTTCTATAAGGAAGACCTATTTTTTTACCCCATTTATTTATTCAACCATTTCTTTAAAAAATTTCTTCATGTTAGAGTCCCATGTTGTAGTTATTCTTTGTCTTACTTAATTGTTTCAGCTTGGGCTACTGGGGCTCTTTCAGATTGACTTCTGTGTCCTTCTGAAATGCTCCATTCTTTTTTTTTTTTTTCCTCTTTGTTTCTTTGAGCACTTCCTTAGTTTCTAGCATTAAAAAATACTCTTTTTTTACCCCATTTATTTATTCAACCATTTCTTTAAAAAATTTCTTCATGTTAGAGTCCCATGTTGTAGTTATTCATTGTCTTACTTAATTGTTTCAGCTTGGGCTACTGGGGCTCTTTCAGATTGACTTCTGTGTCCTTCTGAAATGCTCCATTCTTTTTTTTTTTCCTCTTTGTTTCTTTGAGCACTTCCTTAGTTTCTAGCATTAAAAAATACTCTAGGATCATCTTGTATATTTCTTGCCCCAACCATAGGATTAGGCATTTCTCCAACTATCCAGGTGCCTCTTAGTGGAGAATAATATTTATGAATCAACATCTGGACTACTGAAGTGTCAGTGGTTCTATGCACGCTCAGACAACAGAGCCAGGAAATAGATTTATGCATACAAAACCCAGTACACACATATATCCCTATTTATTTTTCTATTTGTCTATTGTCTGTCTGTCTGTCTACCTATCTATCCATCCATCCATCCAATTTCTGCTTCCTCCCCACATTACCTTCTCCCACCTTTGACTTTCTTGTCACTGTCTTATGAGGATCCTGTGGTTACAATTAGAGCCCACCTGGAGAATCCAGCACAGTCTCCTCATCTGAAGATCATTAACTTAATCACCTCTGCAAATTCCCTTTTGCCACATAAGGCAACATGCACAGGTTTCAAAGGTTAGAACATGGACATTCTGGAGGAGAGAAGAGAGAATTTATTGCGTACCATATAACCCTCAAATCTCCAATGAAATATCTAGAAGTATCTTTATTCACAAGAATATATAAATAAGGATATAATTTAAATATTGCTTGTTAGTGGATAATTGAAAACAGCTGAAACATCAATTAATAAAAGACTAAATATATTATACTAAATGTATAATACATAATACAAGCACTACATTTAAAAAACTGCAGTGGATCTCTATTTACTCTCTATTGAGAGATGCCCACAGTATGTTATTGAATGAAAAAAGAATCAAATTAATAAAGGTTATTTATACTAAGATTTTTTTCTGGAAAAGTATGTGTGTAGATGTGTGATTTGTGCATGTATAGAAAAAATGTGAAGAGATATACATGCCCAACATTAAGGGCAAGAAAGCACCACTGCAGGACCCAGTCTGAAGTGCAGAGAGTAGAAAGGAATGTGCAGTGTAGGGATTTTCACATTTGACTTTATACTCCTGAATCGATTGACTTTGTAAAATTACATGTGTCTATTTGTAATTAAATAATATCGTCATCTGTCTTCTATAGACAATAATCACATAGAACAATAACAGTCATGTGTCTAGGACAATTTTGTTAACTAACATGGAGGGGAATGGCCTTTACATTTCTTCCAAATTGTCATTCTACAAGAAGAAAACTGAACAAACCATTTGAATCCTTTTTCTTAATGGCTTAAAAATCCTGCTCAGTTTCCTGTAATGTTGTACAGTAATTGATACTCAATATTCGGTAATATTATTGAAAGTCTTGAGCATTTATATGTATACATACTGCTTTTTGTTTTTCAGGAGAACATGGAATGAAAGCTCAGGGAATAATGTGCTGAGCAGACAATGTGTCACCTCAGAAGTTTCAGTGGTGTTGAAGTCATTGGAACAGAACAAGAAATGTCAACTCAGCAATAATCTCACTTGCAATCTCTGCCCTTTCCACGTTTTCATTTTCCATAACAAAGTATTTATCAAAGCAGCTGACAAGCATCACTAATCAAATTACAAATTTACGTTTGGGGCTGTGATGAGCAATCCTTCAGAGCAGCTGTAAGTCCATTCAGCTACTTTCTCAGGACATTCCTTCCACTGGGTTGATGACACTCTGCTCCACGGCACACAGCCTAGGGAGAAGAAGCTAGGATAAATTCCAGCCCCCCTCACCTCTTCAGACAGGCGTTTGTGCCCGATTTGGTGCACAACCACACATAGTGACTCTGAGCAATACTCTATAGCCATGTGTCATGGGAGGAGCTGAGACAAGGAGGCGGCACACAGCCTAGGGAGAAGAAGCTAGGATAAATTCCAGCCCCCCTTACCTCTTCAGACAGGCGTTTGTGCCCGATTTGGTGCACAACCATACATAGTGACTCTGAGCAATACTCTATAGCCATGTGTCATGGGAGGAGCTGAGACAAGGAGGAGATTAATGATGTACTGATGGAGCATCATCGCTAGCTATTGGGGATTCAAGATTTGGGGATTGATGGATGAAATGTTAAAATTGGTAGCTAGGACTTTCAGACCTAAAATTTTTTTAAAAATCTGTCTGGTATAGAGATGATTCGTATGCCTGTTGTTAAATTATTATATAGGGCCTAATATGTGTGTGCGTGTGCATGTTGAGGCATGAGGAACCTTCACGATTTTCACGAAAACACGTGATTTTGGCTAGGATGATCCCAAACACATTTTCCTTTATGTACCAATGCACTTGCATGCATACTGACTTACACTTACCACTTCTCCCTTAAAATCCATTTGACCACATGGTCATGTTATTTAAAAGTAAGAAAATGTAAAGTTCCCAGTAAATAACTTGAGGGTGGTTTTAACCCAGGGTCATCTTTCAAAGAAAATAAGACCAGAAGTAAATGGCCACGATTCCTTTCCTTTCTATGCACTGACATCATTGTGTAATATGACTTTGCAACACTGCCCTTCAAGAAGTGGAGTCTATTTCTCTCCCTGTTGAATCTGACTGGCCTTTAGCTTGTTTTGGTCAATAGAATGTGGTGGAAGTGACAGTGTGCTGGTTCTCAGCCTACCTTCAGGAGGCCAGGCAAATGCTCACTGCCTGTGACCCATGCAAGCCATGGAAAAAACTTGTGCTAGTCTGCTGGGGGCTGAAACCATTTAGGGGACGGTCTAGGTGCCTCCGACAGTTTCTAGACAAGTGCCAGAGGCAGAGCCAACTAAATGACTTGTAGCTCACCATACACACATGAGCACCATAGACACATGAGGGAATGAGGCATGTGAGGGACCAGAAGAATCACTTAGCTGAGATCAGACTAAGTTGCCAGCCTGCAGAATGAGGAGATAAATCAATGACTATTGTTTAAGTAATTAAACCTTGAGGTGCTGTGCTACACAGTGATACATTAACAATGGTGGGCCATGTAATGCCAAAATAATGTGGGAGTATGAGGATAAGGGGACACTAAAATCACCTTTGTCCCATGTAATCAGAAGATACTACCGATATTTTATAGTTATGTTTCTGGCTTTTTTACAAATTTATGCATGAGGCCTATCATATTATTACTACTGATAGAATTGAAAACCTGAAAAATTATGTAGAAATCCCTTTAGAGATTGTCTATTCAAAAGAAATATGCTAGATCACCAATATTTTCTGGCAAATAAGAAATTTTATGTTCTCGACATGATTTTTAAATCATTTAAAGTTACATTTTGTAGACGGTTATTTACTGAAGTTTGATTTCAATTTCTTCTGTATTTCACATATTTACTTAAGAGTTAAATATGTGCATAATTTAGTGATAGGTAATTTAGCATACATACAAAGATGGATGGATGGATGGACGGACGGACGGACGGACGGACGGACAGACAGACAGACAGATAGATAGATAGATAGATGATAGATAGATAGATATAAAATATAACCGGACGGACGGACGGACAGACAGACAGACAGACAGATAGATAGATAGATAGATGATAGATAGATAGATATAAAATATAACCTTCTTTAGGTGATTCCAATATATATAAAGGTGATGTGGTAGGTGGACTTCTGTGGGCTGCCAATGATCCCTAAATCCTGCTATTCATGCCCCTGTGTAATCCCATACTCTTGAGTGTGGGCTAAATTTAGCGACTTGTTTCTAACCAATAGAATATGAGAAAATAATGGGATACCATTTCTGAGATTAGTTCACAAAAGTTTATCATTTGCGTGATTGGGATATAAAAGATTTAATTATTGTTAGCAGAATTTCTATTGCCTTCTTGGCTTGCACGCTTTCATGAAGCAAGCTGCCTTACTGGTGAGGCTCTTTCCTACATTCTTCCATAGCCCATCAGCCTCTGCATTACACTCTCTGGACCTTTCTACCAGTCAGAACTGCTGTGATCCTTCTCTAATCAGAAGATCCTCAACCTAAGTACCTTGTTCAATTACTGCTAATACAACCAGTACTTACATCCATAGATAATTCAATTGGTTTTTAATACATCTGGGATCTCATTTTCTTAAATTCCTTCGTTAGATTACCTGGTTTGTCACTTTCTAAAGCTCTTGTTGATATTATAAATTCTTTCTCCTTTGTCTGTTCTTGAGACTGTCAGTTTAAAATTGCAGGATCATAACTATCTGTTTTCTAGATAGACCAGAGCACGTGAGTGCTGAGAAGTCACAGATTAAGGCAGATTGCTTCCAATAAAAAATCAAACACCCACAATATAATAACCAGATCAAGTCACTCTCCTACTCTCTGCAATGACTATTTTTACATTCCCCAACAATACTCAAAATTTTCATCTGACATCTCTTCCGTCATTTTTAGCAAATGCCTTTATATCATACTCCTGAAAGAACCTAAATGCCATCAGGACAAATCAATTATCACGTGATTACCAATATAAAAACCTACCCATATCTGTCACTATCCTCACCTCCTTTGATTTTATCATATTTCAAGAGCTGTTAATTTCTTTCTAAATATAATCCCTGCTCCTGTCTCAGGAACAGGAGTGTTTTTTGACTCTTTTATAGAGTCAGCATCTCTAAACAAGGTCTTACGTCTGGATATTTAAATGTGTTTATATCTCTAACTTGAGCCCAAGTTTATCGCAGCTAATACCTATTTCTTTCCTGCCTTCATATACATATATAACACCTATTTCTTTCCTGCCTTCAGACGCACACTCAGAGACTATAAAATAAATAAAAATACTGTACACATTTGAAAAATCAAATTTATAATCCTCCCCTTACAATTGTTTCTCTTCCAGTTCTTCTGATCTTGATTTGATTAATGGTAACAGCATTGATCTGGTTTTATATGCTAGAAACCTAAAATTAATCTTTGATGTAGCCTCTTCCTTTCCCCCATTTTTTAAAAAAATACTTTTTTAGTTAATTAATTTTCTATTTATTTATTTTTTAATATTATTTTATCAATATGCAATGTAGTTGATTTTCGTGTCCCTTTACCAAGTCCTCCCTCCCCCTTCCCTCTACCCCCTCCCGCCCATCAACATCATATCTGTTTGCCTGTGTTAAGTCCATCCACGTTGCTGCAAATGGCAGTATTTCATTCTTTTTTATAGCAGAGAAGTATTCCATTGTGTAGATATACCACAGTTTCCTTATCCACTTATCTGATGATGGACGTTTGAGCGGGTTCCAAATCTTGGCTATTGTGAATAGTGCTGCAATAAATATTGGAGTACAGTTATCCCTTCGACATGATGATTTCCATTCCTCTGGGCATATTGCCAGCAGTGGAATAGCTGAGTCATATGGTAGATCTATCTGTAATTGTTTGAGGAACCTCCATACCATTTTCCATAAAGGCTACACCATTTTTCAGTCCCACTAATAGTGTGTGAGAGTTCCTTTTTCTCTGCAACCTCACCAGCATTTATCACTCTCAGTCTTTTGGATATTAGCCATCCTAACTGGGGTGAGATGGCATCTCAGTGTGGTTTTGATTTGCATTTCCCGAATGCTAGATTATGCTGAGCATTTTTTCATGTGTCCATTGGCCATTCGTATATCTTCCTTTGAGAAATGCCTATTCAGCTCCTTTGCCCATTTTTTAATTGGATTATTTGGTTTCTTGCTGTAAAGTTGTTTGAGTTCCTTGGGTGTTCTGGATATTAATCCTTTGTTAGATGTATATTTGCAAATATTTTCTCCCACTCTGTAGGTTGTCTTTTCACTCTGTTGATTGTTTCTTTTGCTGTTCAGAAGCTTCTTAGTTTGATATAATCCTATTTGTTTATTTTTCCTTTGATTGCCCATGCTTTTGGGGTCATATTCATGAAGTCTGTGCCCAATCCTACTTCCTGGAGTGTTTTCCCTATATTTTCTTTAAGGAGTTTTATTTTTTCAGGGTGTATATGTAATTTTTTAATCCATTTTGAGTTGATTTTGGTATATAGTGAGAGGTATGGGTCTAGTTTCATTCTCTTGCATATGGATATCCAGTTTTCCCAGCACCACTGGCTGAAGAGGCAGTCTCTTCCCTGGTGTGTAGACTTGGTGCCTTTGTCAAAGATCAGATGGCTGTAGGTGTATGGGTTGACTTCTGGATTCTTTATTCTATTCCATTAATTCAGGTGTCTGTTTTTATTCCAGTACCATGCTGTTTTGGTTATAATAGCTTTGTAGTACAGTTTAAAGTCAGGTAGTGTTATGCATCCAGCTATATTTTATTTATTCATTTTTTTGCTCTGAATTTCTTTGGCAGTGAATAGTCTTTTGTTATTCCCTATGACTGTCTGTATAGATTTTTCCACTTCTGAGAAAAATGTCATTGGAATTTTGATGGGGATTGCATTGAATTTGTAAATCACTTTGGGTAGTATGGACATTTTCATAATGTTAATTCTTACAATCCAGTAGCATAGGATGTCTTCCCATCTTCTTGTGTCCTCTTTAATTTCTCTCAACAGTGGTTTGTAGTTCTCATTGTAGAGATTTTTCACATCCTTGATTGACTTTATTCCTAAGTATTTTATTTTTTTGGTGGCTGTTTTAAATGGGCTAGCTTTCTTGATTTCTTCTTCTGCATGTTCACTGTTGGAGTATAGAAATGCTACTGATATTTGTATGTTGATTTTGTACCCTGCAACTTTGCTGAAATCATTTATCAACTCTACAAGGTTTTTTTGTGTCACCTCTCCCCCTTTGGAGATGCAAAGGATTACTCAAAGCCCATTTCTACCAAACAGTGAGAGGCCCCAAAAAGGTTCATTCCAGATAAATCCTTCAAGGGAGAAAAATTCTTGGAAACTAACCTAGAATCCATGTTCTCTCTCAGTATTTATTGTTCCTGCAAGAAAGTTACAAAAAAGGAACATAGGTCATTACAAAAAGAACAGTAAGGTATTTATCATGGCAACAATCATTAGGTTTAGCTGCACCAGGGACATCTGGCCTTAGAGCCAACATTTTTGGTGTGTTACAATTCTTTACCTACAACAGAGACTTTAGCCCTGGGAAAGTTTTCTGTCTTTCCCAAGCTTAATATTTCTATGTGAAATTCTAAAAATTTAGGCTCCGTAAAATACATTTGCTTTATTAATGTTGATATCCTCCACATATCCCCCGTTTTAATTTTTTTAAAAGCAAAAGCTATAGATCAAGGCTTCACAGTAAAGACAAAAACATTTTGTTAAAGCAAAGTTAGTATCATTTTAGCATGACAACTCCTTTTAATTTATCCCAGGTGGAGACTGATGATGTCATCATCTCTCAGGGCTTTTGCATTGGCATCATTCCTGGTGGAGTGACTTGGGGTATTATCACCAGCTTTTGAAGCTCCAGAATGGGGTTCTGCTCCATGTAGTAGTTGATTTTGAGTCCAGAGAGCTTGTTGGTGTTCACCCATCCAGGACATCACTGCTTCCAAAGCATCTAATCTTTGTAAAATTTCTTGATCAATTATAAATCTTTTGTTTAGGAACAGGATGTCTCATCCAAGTCATGAGCACCCCCTTTAAGGCTGTGAAACTTTAGAGAACTGCTTCTGTAGACAAGATATTATTTCCCCCTTTTTGATCAAAGCATTCCTCATTAAAGGATTGATGATCAAATTTCTGATTGAAAAGGTTTCACTTTTCTTTGTTTCAATCCCTCAGCACTGGGAAGGCACATTCCAAGGTTATCTTTGTATTGATCCCTCAGTGCTGGGAAGGCTCATTCCCAGGTTGTCATGTCCCATATTGGGGGGAAAGATGAAACAGCAAGGTGAAACAGCAGTAGGCCAAATTAGGGCAACATAAAGAGGGGTCAGTAACTTAGAAGAGACATGCTATTTTTTAACCAATCTTTCCAATTGTATCTAGTGATAGAGAGTCAATTTTTTTTTCCTTTTTTTTTTTTGCTGACCGGTAATGGGATCGCAACCCTTGGTGTTGCGCCCGCACCGGGGACCGGCAATGGGATCGCAACCCTCGGTGTTGCGCCCGCACTGCGCTCAACCAGTGAGTGGGAACCGGTCTCCACATGGGATCCGAACCCTCGGCGGGAGCACCGCCGCACTCCCAAGCGGCGCACTCTCCAGTGCACCACCGGGCCGGCCCATAGAGAGTCAATTTTTATTGAACTTATAAAAATAGCCACATTGCCATAATAATCATAAAGATACTCAAAGTTTGTAAATTTGGGGGGGATGAAATAGGGAGAAAACATATACTTTTATCTCTGTTTTAAATTATATTTTGCCAAACTGCTGTTAGTTAATAGATAGCTTAAGAGAGAGAGTTTTCTTAAATCTGGAAAACAAGACATTAATGAGCAATGTTTCAAAATAAAATTTGTAAAAACTTATAATTCTTTTTAATCAGTTCATTAGTTTTATGTAATTAACTTTGTTGTTTTGACCTTGGTGAGTAAATTCACAAACCTATCAGTTTTTTCATCAGAATCTTGGAAATTCAGTTCAATGGTGTGAACTCAATATTTGCCAGGAAACTATACCTGTCAAAGTTTTTTCATGAAATTTTTGAAGACATAACATTTTAAAATTATAATTTAACCAAGATTTTGACTGGGTAGCATTTATATCAAGACACAGGTGTCCAAGAACCTTACAAAATTTTGGAACACATGTTAATAACATCTTAGTATAACAAAAGAAGGTCAAACATTATTTCTTGTTTTGACAATGTATTTCATATAGTCTAATTTATCAAATAAGCAATTGGTTTTTATACATCTTTTATATATCCTTTGAGAAGCTCCAGGGCCCTTGGAACCTCCCAAAGTTAATTCAAGTCTGAGTTTTTAGAATTTGGTTTTGGAAAGTTAGCTGAATAACAAAAGCTTAAAACACTCACAAATCATTACAAAAATAAAACCAAAGTGACAAAGGATTTTAAAGGCAGAGAGCACAAAAATTATGATAAAACATGAAATAAGTTTCCCCAGGAATTTATGTAAAAGATAAAGACACTGTCTACAATTTTTTATGAAGAGCAATTAACTGTTTTCAGGAAATCTGGTTGTTTTTAATGTAGGAGAGCAAACTTTAGCCCTGTATGGAATATTTTTGATATTAATTTTTTAAAAAGCTCACACATAATTTGCTTTCAAACCCAATCAATCCTTCCACTGTAAAACGTTTTTAACAAACTCACCCACACAAACCATTATCATGACTTAGACATTCAATGACATGCTTTAGACTTTTCATTTTGTCCTATACTTCCTACTTTTTAAATAACCAGTTATTTTACTCCAGGACTAGAATACATTTTACAAGATGCCTTCTCACAAGAAAATGTTTTCTTTCCCTTAGCCTTTCTAACCACAACTCCATCTCCATATCCATGGCTATCTTTATCTCTTTTTCTATGTACTGATTCCTTTATTACCAACAATTCTAAATTAGCCTCACTTACCTAAAAATTTCATAATTAAAGATCAGTTTGTTATAGGTTGGGTACATAACTTAAAAGCCTCTAATAAAGATATGTATAATCCTGTTCTAAACACAAGATAACACCAAGGAATGTGCAGGGCTTTGGGAGATACTGAAATTCTAAAAATTTAGGCTCCGTAAAATACATTTGCAAAATTATGCTTATTTATTTAATGAGTATGCATTAATTATAAGCCAATTTGGTACCATGCAGACAATACAAACACACCTATAGACATGCATATATGAACATGCAGACAGAACATACATTGATGTACATATATATATATAAATATAAACAGGAAGATAAAACAGAAAACTCACTAGTGTAAAAGGACAGTTAGATTTGGATTGTTTTCCTTTATAAAGGAAATTTATCAAAAACTTGTCAAAATTTATCTCTGAGGCCTCAACTTATTTTGGAGAATATAAACTGGAAGATAAAACAGAAAACTCACTAGTATAAAAGGACAGTTAGATTTGGATTGTTTTCCTTGATAAAGGAAATTTATCAAAAACTTGTCAAAATTTATCTCTGAGGCCTCAACTTATTTTGGAGAGGATAAGGTAACAAAACATTTTGATTTAGTTTAGTTTTTTGCTTTACAAATGGGTTACAGAGCTTAAGGCTGGGCCAAAGAGCAAACAGACATAGAGATAGAGATAAGGCCATAGACTTTTGGGGTTGCAAGAGAGAGGCTGCAGATGCAAAAGGAGGTCTGGTTAGCAAAGGGCTGCATTTCTCATAAAGCCTCAGAGTCCCTGGCTGAAAAGAGAAGCACATGCAGTTAAGAAAAAGAAAATACGCTCAAACAAAACCAACATTACAAAGAAATATTAACTTCCATTACTTTAGTTTGTCCAATTTAAAGTTCTTTCAGTCACTGGCACAGATTAAGTTTTATCCTTTTTTCTGACACAAGCATGTCTTTGTTTGTCTAGGTCTAGAGTAGGTCTCAAAGTGACTTGACATGGTTTCCAAACTGTTAGGTGGGACACCTTGACAAGACCCAATGTACAATTAACCAATAACCAATTGGTTTCCACATTTTATGTTCTGCTGGGTGCCACACAGTACAGTTTTACAGCTTTTGCAGGAACCCACAAAGGACCTTTAGAAGAGAGATCAGAAGCATACCCTCTACCCCACATTAACAATTCCACAGATCCCAAAAATTGTGTTCCTGTTGGCAGATGGCTGTATAAAACCAAGGGTTTAGGTTTCTTTTCAGGAGGAATAAAATTCCTTTCTGTGGCAATTAAGTTTTGAGAATTGCAGTTTAAAAAATTTAGAGTGAACAAAGCCTTACAGACCCATTCATGAGGGGCCATTTTTGTATGTATATTGCCTCTCTTTTGTTTATTTAATTGAGATTTAAGAAGGCCATTAGCTCTTTCAACAATTGCCTGGCCAGTGGGGCTGTATGGGATTCCTGTGACATGTTTAATGTTCCTGTTGTCACAGAATGACTGAAAGATTCTGGAGGGGTAAGCTGGTCCATTATCTGTTTTAATTTGAGCTGGAACTCCCACAGTGGCAAAAGAAGAAAGGCAATGCTTTTTAATGTGTTTAACAGTTTCTCCTGTTTGGCAGTAGCATGAATAAGACCAGAGTAAGTATCAATAATAACGTGTAAATATTTAAGGCATCCAAAAGGGGCATAATGAGGGACGTCCATCTGCCAAATTTCATTACTTTTTACTCCTCAAGGATTAACTCCTTGAGGTAAATTAGCTTTAGAAAACCTTTGACAGTCAGGGCAAGTAAGAACAATGTCTCGAGCTTGTTTATAAGAAATCAGATGCATGTTAGCCAAAGCTCATACCCCTTGATGAAAAAACTGATGAGAATCAATAGCCTTTTGCAAAACATTATTATACATAACAAAGTGATAATAAAGGGGCAGGGAGGCCAGAATGAGAACGTATATGAGTTACATAGAAAGGATGATGCCTTTTTTTGAATAAGTTTTTGTAACTATTGAAACATTTCAAATAAAAGAAAATCATTTCCCTTGTGGATAGATGCATTTTGAATAACTTGTAAGGCCCCAATGATGTAGGCAGAGTTGGCCACTAAATTAAGTGGCTGAGCTGAAAAATGTTGTAAAGCTGTAATAGCAGCAGCCAATTCAGCCCTCTGGGTGGGCTTATCATAAATAGTAACAAAATGTTTCCAGATGCCCTGTTCCTGCCATGTTATAGAACCCTTTCCCAATTTGCCAGAGCCATCAACAAACACAGTTAGTCCTTGAGGGAGAGGAACAGGGGATAAACAGGATTTTAACTGTATAGGCAATAATTGAAGTCCTTATAAGATTTTATCGTGGGGTAATGGGAATTGTATTTTACCAATAAAATCAGGCATTGTTATCTGTAAAGACTTGATTTTTCAAGGGCAGTGTAAAAATCAGTTTTAGAAAAACTAAGATTAATAATATCAGGATCATATCCAGTAAGCATTTGACAACAGTGTCTTCCTTTAGCAAGTAAATGAATACATTATTCTAATTTAGTACGTAATTTCTTTTTTTGTTGATAGGGTAAGAAAATCCATTCAATGACTCCTATTTGAGGCAGAAATTGACAAAGCAAACCTGTAGGACTATGGGGGGTGTTTAAAACAATGAAATGAATACCTTGAGATTTAACGATGCGGGTTAACTGTCTCAAATGCAAAAAGGATTCAATTAGTTTTAAATCTAATTTTGCTTGTTCAGATAAATAACAAGGGGAAGACAAATCAGGGTCTCCCTTTAAGGTATTACACAAATGTTGTAATTGATAAGTAAGAATACCCATAGAAGGGTGGAGCCAATTAATATGGCCAAGTAATTTTTGTCAACCATTAAGAGTACAGGGCTCTTGAATACGGAAAGATATATTTTGTGATCATATGTTTCTCTGAGTGATCAAAAAACCAATTTATTTCCAAAGCTCCTTTTTTTGAACTTTATCTGGAGCTATTTGTAAACCAGCATCTTTAACTCGTTTGATTAAATGTAAATAAATTTGTGATCATAGTCCTGGACCATCAAGGGCAATAAGAATCTCATCCATATAATGATAAGTGAGAGCATTTGGAAATTTTTCATGAATGGGTCAAATAGATCGCGTTTGATTAAATGTAAATAAATTTGTGATCATAGTCCTGGACCATCATGGGCAATAAGAATATCATCCATATAATGATAAGTGAGAGCATTTGGAAATTTTTCATGAATGGGTCAAATAGATCGATCCACAAAGTCTTGGTAAATAGTAGGGCTATTAATCATTCCTTGAGGGAGAACTTTCCACTGACATCTTTGAGCAGGTGCTACTGCATTAATGCTAGGAAAGGAGAAGGCAAACTTTTCCTTGTCCTCCAGGTGTAAAGGTATGGTAAAAAAAAAAAAAAAAGCAGTCTTTTACATTTATAATAATTAGATGATAATTGTTAGGGATGAGGGCAAGATTAGGGAGTCCAAGCTGTAGAGCCCCCATGGGAAGAATGTGGGCATTAATTTCTCTTAAATCATGTAATAATCTCCATTTTCCTGATTTTTTTTTTGGAATGCAAAATATAGGAGTATTCCAGAGACTATGTGATGGCTCCAGATGTCTCAATTGTAACTGTTGTTTGACAAGTAAAGTAGCTTGATTTAACTTCTCCCCGCAGGGAGAACTTGGGTTTTATAGTTTCCAGTGCCCACATTCTGGCAGGCTCTGATCATATCAGCAAGATTGGAATTTTTACTTCTCATTGGAAGAAGGGCCCTTTGACAGTCTTCATTAGCGTTGTCAAAAGCCAATTGTAGTGAAAGCACCTGGGCTGCCTCAGCATTATCAATTTGTCTAGTTATGGCATCTCGAAGATGATTAATAAAATCTATATAAGGCTCAGTGGGACCCTGTCTAGTAGTAGTGAAAGATTTAGTGGGAGTATTTGTTTCAGGAATTTTGTTCCAAGCCTTTATGGCTGCACAAACTGTTTGGTCGAGCACTTGCTGAGGAAGTAAAGCCTGTGCCTGGGGTGTTATAAAATCTCCTTCTCGAAACAACATATTCATGTCAATTTGAACACTGTTCTGCACATTTCCTAAAGCAGTAGCATGTAAAGCCTCCTGCAATTCGTGTAGCCATACAGTATATTGAGCAGTTGTTAAAACAGTATTTCCAAGTGTTTTCCAATACCAAGGGGTCATATTATACCCATTTGTAATTGATTCTAAATATTCTTTAGTAAAAGTGCTATGTAAGCCATTTTCTAATGGGAGATTTTCATGTCTGAACTGAATCCCAGTTCTTACAACAGGAAAGACATGACAAGTATCAATTCCCTGGCTGTGTCCTTCCTTAAGACAATGCTGTTGTCTAATAACTACTAACAGTTTTACAAGCTGCCATTTAGTTACTTCAAAGCCAGCTGCTTTAAGGACACAGTGGAGCTGTAAATTTATGAGTCTCCTCCTTAGATAAGGAAGTTCTCATATTTTAAAAGTGAAAGAAAGAGAAACAAAATTTGGGGCTGAAAACATCTGACTTGACCCACTGTAGGCATGCACCGCTAATCTAGAGCATACTGTGATTCTCTTACCGGAATGTGTCTCCCTTGCCAGGACTTCCCTTGGTGAGATGCGTAGATGTAAATGTCAGACATCCTTTTCCTTTCAATGGCTTGGCAGGTCAGCGTCCGATCCATGGAGTCATAAATTTCTCACATGGAGCACCATTTGTCACCTCTCCCCCAGGGTGATGGAGATGCAAAGGATTATTCAAAGCCTATTTCTACTGAGCAGTGAGAGGTCCCAAGGGGTTTATTCCAGACCAATCCTTCAAGGGAGAAGAATTCTTGGAAACTAACCTCAAATCCGGTCTCAGTATTTATTGTCCATGCAAGAAAGTTAGAGAAAAGGAACATAGATCATTACCAAAAGAACAGTAAGGTATTTATCATGGCAACAATCATTAGGTTTAGCTGCACCAAGGACATCTGGCCTTAGAGCCAACATTTTTGCTGTGTTACAGTTCTTTATCTACAACAGAGACTTTAGCCCTAGGAAAGTTTTCTGTCTTTCCCAAGCTTAATATTTCTATGTGCGATTCTAAAAATTTAGGCCCTGTAAAATACATTTGCTTTATTAATGTTGATATCTTCCACATTTTTGTAGAGGCTTTAGGCTGTTTGATATATAGGATCATATCATCTGCAAACAGGAACAGTTTGACTTCGTCTTTCCCAATCTGGATGCCCTTTATTTCCTTCTCTTCTCTGATTGCTCTGGCTAGCATTTCCAACACTATGTTGAATAGGAGTGGTGAGAGTGGGCATCCTTGTCTAGTTCCTATTCAGGATGATATTGGCAGTAGGCTTATCATACATGGATTTAATTATGTTGAGATACTTTCTGTCTATACCTAACTTGTTGAGAGCCTTTACCATAAACGAATGTTGAATTTTGTCAAATGTTTTTTCATTGTCTATAGAGATGATCATATGGTCTTTGTCTTTGATTTTATTGATGTGGTGTGTCACATTTATTGATTTGCATATGTTGAACCAAACTTATGTCTCTGGGATGAATCCCATGTGATCATGGTGGTCAATTTTGTGTATGTGTTGCTGTATTCTGTTAGTGAGTATTATACTGAGGATTTTTGTATCTATATTCATTAAGGATATTGGCCTGTAGTTTTCTTTTTTTGTTAATCTTTGTCTGGTTTTGGTATCAGGGTGATGTTTGCTTCATACAATGAGTTTGGGAGAATGGCCTCTGTTTCAATCTTTTGGAATAGTTTGTAAAGAATTGGTGTCAATTCCTCTGTGAAGGTTTGGTAGAATTCTGCTGTGAATCCATCTGGTCCTGGGCTTTTCATTGTTGGGAGCTTTCTGATAACAGCTTCAATCTCTTTTATTGTTATTGGTTTGTTCTGATTTTCTACATCATCTTGGCTCAATTTTGGTAGTTTGTGTGTGTCTGGAAATTTATCCATTTCCCCCAGATTTTTAATTTGTTGGCATTTAGTTGTTTATAGTAGTGTCTAATGATTTCTTGTATTTCAGAGGTATCAGTTATAATATCACATTTTTCATTTCCAATTTTTGATATTTGGGTCTTCTCTTTTCTTTTGTAGTCAACCTTGCTAATCGTTTGTCAATTTTATTTATCTTTTCAAGAAAACAACTTTTTGATTCATTGATTTTTTGTATCATTTTTTAGGTTTCTATTTCATTAAGTTCTGCTCTGATATTAATTATTTCTTTCTGTCTGCTGACTTTGGGTTTGGATTGTTCTTGTTTTTCTAGTTTTTTAAGGTGAAGTGTTAGGTTGTTCACTTGCCATCTTTCCATTCTTCTGAAGTGAGCATTTAATGCGATAAATTTCCCCCTTAGTACTGCTTTTGCAGTATCCCACAGGTTTTGCTATGACGTGTCATTATTTTTATTAGTTTCAATAAATTTTATGATTTCCTGTTTAATTTAAGTAGAATGCTGTTTAATTTCCAAGTGTTTGTATAGGTTCCAGAGTTCTGTTTGTCATTAATTTCTAATTTTAATCCATTGTGATCTGAAAAAATACATGGAATAATTCCAATTTTCTTGAATTTGTTGAGACTTGATTTGTGACCTAACATGTGATCTATCCTGGAGAATATTCCATGTGCTGATGAGAAGAATGAATATTCTGAGGTTGTTGGATGGAATGTTCTGTAGATATCTCTCAAGTCTAATTGGTATAAAGTATTGTTTAGATCTTGTGTTTCTCTTCTGATTCTTTGCCTAGATGATCTGTCCAATATTGAGAGTGGGGTGTTCTGGTCCCCTGCTATTATGGTATTAGTGTCTATCTCATTCTTTAGGTCTAAAAGTGTTTGCTTTATAAATCTGGCTGCTCTGACATTGGGTGCACATATATTTATGATTATTATGTCTTCTTGATGGATAAATCCTTTTATCATTATATATTGGCCTTCTTTATCTCTTTTTATGGTTATTGGTTTAAAGTCTATTTCATCGGATATTAAGAATGGCTTATCTGGCTCATTTCTCATTTCTGTTTGAATGGTATATCTTTTTCCCTCCTTTTACTCTTAGTCTATGTGTGTCTTTACATGTAAGGTGAGTCCCTTGAAGGCAGCATATAGTGGGACACCTTTTTAATCCTATCAGTCAATCTGTGTCTTTTGAGGGGGGAATTTAATCCTTTTACATTAAGAGTTGTCATTGAAAAGTGATGATTTACTCCTAGCATTTTATTGATTTTTGTTTGGATGTCTTAACTATCTTTTGTTCCTTTCTTTCTGATTTACTGTTTGTTTTCTGTATTTGTTGGTTTCTTTGGGTGGCAGACACTTTTTTTTCTCTTTATTGTTAGCATTTTTATTTTACTAGTGGGTTTTGTTTTATTCTTGAGTATTTATTGCAGTGGTGTTTGTTTTTCAGGTACCAAACCCAGTACTCACTTGAGAATTTATTGTAAGGCTGGTTGTGTGGTAGTGAACTCCCGCAGTTTTTGTTTGTCTGAGAAATATACTATTTGTCCTTCATTTCAGAAGGATAGCTTTGCAGGGTAGAGTATTCCTGGCTGGCAATCTCTGTCTTTTAGTATTTTGAATATATCATCCCATTCCTTTCTGGCTTTTAGGGTTTGTGATGAAAAGTCTGATGTTAGGCTGATTGGGGCTCCCTTATAGGTGACTTGACGCTTCTCTCTTGCAGCTTTTAAGGTTCTCTCCTTGTCTTTGAGTTTTGCCAATTTGTCTATAACATGTCTCAGAGAGGACCTTTTTGGGTTGAATAAGTTTGGGGATCTTTGAGCCTCCTGAATCTGAAGATCTCTGTATTTCCCTATACCTGGGAAGTTTTCTTCCATTATTTTGTTGAATGTGTTTTCAATACCATTTCCTTTATCCACCTCTTCTGAATACCCACGATTTGGATATTTGAGCACTTAAGGTTGTCTGTTATCTCTCTTAGATTTTCTTCATTTTTTTTTTTTTTTTTTGGTCTGCCTGTGTTATTTCAAACAGCACATCATCAAGGTCAGAAATTCTCTCTTCTGCTTTTCTAGCCTGCTGGTTAAACTCTATGCTGTGTTTTTTATTTCATTGAATGAGTTCTTCAGCTCCGCAAACTCTGCTACATTCTTTTTCAGGCATTGATTTCTTTGTACATTTCTTCTTTCAGGTCCTATATACTTTTTCCCATTTCATTGTGTTGTCTAATTGAGGTTTCTAGTATCTCACTTACTTTCCTTAGAATTATTGCTCAAAATTCCTTGTCAGTCATTTCAAGGACTTCCTGTTCTGTAGGATCTGGAGCTTGAGAGTTATTATTACACTTTGGTGGTATACTTTATTGATTTTTCATATTTCTGGTGTCTTTCCCTTGGTGTTTAGTCATTGTGGCAGGGGATTTCATGGTCCACTTGTTTGACCCTAATGTCTGGCTAGGATCCTGCCAAGACTGCCAATTTGGCACAGCTGCCTCAGTGACTGTGGGTGGGAGGCTCGGGCCTCTCAGGGTTGTGGGGACTGACCTGGGCCAGGAGTCCCACATTGGTGCCTACCTGTTCTGACACAGGGGTCTTGGGGGCTTGTGGGCCTGGAGGCTTTAGAGCTTCTCTGGTTGGTACACACTGTCCTGGGCTGGGGGTCCTGTGATGATGGCTACCTATTGTGGTGCACGTGGCTTTGTTCAGTGCACATGCTCCCAGCAGCTCTCAGGCCTCTTTGGGTGGTGTGCACTGGCCTGGGCTGGGGGTTGTCCCACAGCAGTGCCCACCTGCTCCAGTGTGGTGGCTCGGCTTAGGGCCCATGATCCCAGAAGCTCTTGGGCCTCTCTGGGTGGTATGCACTGGCCTGGGCTGGGGAATGTCCCCTTTCCCCTTACATATTTTAAAAATTAGTTTATTCATTTCTATTTTCATTGAATCATGCTAATCCAAACTATTTTTTTTTT
>NW_007737229.1:26195-28941 GCF_000696425.1 Galeopterus variegatus | reverse complement strand
ATCTTTTCAATAGAAACATGTAAATGATTTTATTAACCCCACCCATTCTTTTCTCTACCTTCTCTTTTATTCACCTCCCCCCTTTTCCTCAGGGAAAGCTCTAGCTAGCTCAGGATTCATAAAAATAGGTTTGCCCATATATCTTGTTCCGCCTTCTGAAATAACTTATTAATAAAAATTGAAGTGAATAAATGAATCAGAAATATGACAAAGTCCTTAGTTTATTCACACTTCAGGTAAACACCATAGTTCTGTCTATAACTTAGATGCCCAATATGGAAGGGTCCCTGTCCACATCTCCCACCTCATTGTGCATAAAGATCTCTGAGCTTAGCTATGTAGAACTTAGTCTGTTTCTTGGTATCTCATGCTTTTCACATTTACCAGCTTTTTAAATTAATTAATTAATTATTTTTATAATTATTTTGTGGTCCCCTTCTAACATTTGTGAGCCTAGAGCAAGAGCAAATAAGTATGGATGTGTCTAAATTTTAAGATGTAATTATAAAAGCTAATAAATCTAATAAAATATCAAATAAAAGAGTTATTTTTCATAAAGACAAAACTTAGAAATTTATATAAATTTCTGATTTTTATCTGACTGAAATTTGACAAGAATGTTAAAGATTACTAAATTTATTACTGCACAAGTTTGGGTGTTTGTTAAAGAGAGAGTGATGTTTATATGACTAATAATTGAAAGCAACAATTTTGCTAAAATGAAGGTAATAAATTTTACAAAATATGCATGACATTTAAAAAAATTTCCATCTAAACATCCCTGTTTCTTTAACAGAATGCCTAAGCTTGTTCAATAATAATTCAATTTGTTAAAACTTCTTACTAAAATTAAAAGTGAAATTACAAATCATAATGAAAATATAAAAAATTTAAAACAAGCTTACTTAAATTAAGCTGAATTTAAATAGTTTTGAAAATTTGATTAAATCTTTTATGTTTTTATAAAAAATAAAACAAATGCAATTCTATATTTAACTTCCATTTAGTTGCCCAAATAAATAACTGATGTAACACTTCACTCACATTTCATCTAAAGTTACACATTTAAGAACAGTATAAATTTTTTAATATTGTAAAATGTTCTTTTGCTACTATTTGCCATCACTGTGAATGCAATGCTAATTTATGAATACTCTAGATCTACAGATTAGAATGTGAAAAGAAATAATAAAATAAACTGTCATCACTACCAGGAAAGAATAATTCTTTATGCAAGAATAGATTAAGTTGCTGCTATCTGAGAAGAAGAATTTGAGTTGATAAATTTGTCTTTTTACTTGCCTAAAAGCTCCCACCAATCATATCTTCACTGTACTACAAGTTTATGTCTGCCTCTAAAATTGCTGCTTCCAGCACCAGCACCCCACGAGATCTGGATGCTCCAGCAGTGGCTAAATTGGCCTCCAGTGCTGCTAGCCTTTCAGCTTCAAAAGATACAAGCCAGAAGCCTTGGCAGCACCCATGTGGTAAGTTTGCAGCCTCCCAGAATGCCAGAGTTGTGTCATCCAGATTTTAAAGAGTACATGGAAAAGCCTGGACCCAGGAAGAGATCAGTCACAGGGGCAGAATCACCACATAGGACCTTCACTAAACATGGGGTTGGAGTTGCAGCAGAGAACCCCACCAGGGCCATGCCTAGTGGAGCCATAGGAGCAGGACCATTGTCATGCAAACCTCAGAATTGCTTTTACCAGAGTGGAACACCAGCCTTGGAGAGCTAAAGCATGGCCGGAGACCCGGAAAGCCATTGGAGTGTGACTGCTCAAGAATTTGGAGACCCAATCCTAGCTCCACTATGTAAAGGATTCCAAACATGGAGTGAAGGTACATGATTCACAAGCTTTGAGATTTAATTCCTGCTCATTTGGGTTTTAGACTGATTTGGGACCTGTTACCCCTTTCCTTTAGCCTGTATCTCTCTTTTTGAATGGGAATATGTACCCTGTGTTTGTCCCACCATTGTATCTTTTCCTTTAGCCTGTATCTCTCTTTTTGAATGGGAATATGTACCCTGTGTTTGTCCCACCATGGTGGAAGTAGATAACTTGTTTTGACTTCACAGATAAGACTTTGGACTTTTAAATTGGTGATGGAGCAAACTAAGACTTCTGGGACTATTGGGATTAAATTATTGTATGCTGTATGTGAAAGGGGCATGAGTTTGGGGGGGCCAGGGCCGAATGATATAGTTTGGGTATATTTGGTCCCCAAACTCATGCTGAAAATTAACCCCCACTGTGACAGTGTTAAGAAGTTGAGGAGTTCTGTTATGATAATTGAAAGGTACAGCCTTGAAGAGGGGATTAAAGTGTGAGGACTGTGCTCTTGTGAATGGATTGATCCATTCCAAGTGTGGTTTTGACAGCTTTAAAGGGAGAGCAACTGAGAATCTCAGCTCTCTTTTGCTCAGCCATTCTCACTGTGTGATACCCTGCAGTGCTGTAGAGCCACCACCAGGAAAATAGCCCTCACCAGATGAGTTCTCTGGACTTCAGAGTTTCCATCCTCTGAAACTGTAAGCAGTAAATATCGTTTCTTTAAAAATTACCCCGTTTCAGCTCTTTCTCTTATAAGCAACAGAAATGGACTAACAAACACAGCAACAGTTCTTCTCTTTGCTAAGATATCCACGCGAAGTCTCTTCCTAGCAATGAATTCATCCAAACATCCTGGATTTCTAAATAGTGGATAGTAGCCTCTTCATCACCTCTGGAATTTTCTTCTT
>NW_007737229.1:24078-25406 GCF_000696425.1 Galeopterus variegatus | reverse complement strand
TGTTCTTCAGAGAAGCTCCTTTATCTTTCTATATCTGTATTTTCTTTCCTTTTTTTTTTTTTTTTTGTTGTTGTTGTATATGAAGTGAGTCTGGGGAAATACACCCTCCTTCAATGCTGTTCCACTTTCATAGCCCATTTCCTTCTTAAAAGCATAAATGTCTAATAATTTTTTAAGGCTGATAAAGTCAAAGATTTTTTAAAATCCAGATTTGTGATTTCATTGGCAGTTTGATTCACTCAAAGAATTTTGTCTAAGTTTTTGCCTACTGTTTTCCAGTAATTTCCATGTGACATTAAATGCACTCAAGTTTCTTCTTTGAGAAAAAGTGTTAAGTATAATTCCTTTGATTCCTGGTCCCACACTCAACTCTTTTATTCTAATTCTGTCTTCCTCGAGGACTTTAGATTTGCATGAGAAGGCCAAACAATCAGGACTTTACTCTGAGCCATTGGATTCAACTGAGAGAGTTCAGTATCTGCCACACCTTAAATTTGATTTTTATTTTAGTTTAACTGAGCCATTTTTACTGACCATTTTCAATCTCTTTTGTTATTCTTTGGGTCTAAAAGTAAAAAGCAAAAACAAGACAAAAAGCAAGCTTATTTCTTCCTGAATTCTTTTCTTTCTTGTAATAACATACCAAACACAGACAAGAGTTGTTTCATTACTAATCTTATTTTTTCAAGTTATTCTCCATATGTGATGTTTCAATTGATAATTTCCCTAAAGTTTCATCTTCCTTCCTTCAATTTCAGTTTCTTTCTTACTTACTGTCCTTAAATATCTGCCACACATTAGTTTTTTTTAAAGCAGCATTCCATTTCAAGGTAGCGATTTTTACTTTAGTCAGGCTGGACAGGACCTAATTTGGTTTGCATGTCACCTTCTATCATGTGTCTGTATCTGGAACACATAGCCTTTCAGGTCACTAGAGTAAAGAAAGATAAAGCAGGCATGCCATTTCAGCCCCAAAGAAACACATATTGTATCTGCTTACTGTTCATTAACTGAGTTCATGGGATGATCCCAAAATAATTGTAATAGATACTGATAAATGTAATGGCGCGTGTTGTATACTAGCAAGCATCAAATGTCCAGACCCCTATCTACATTAAGATTTCATATCCCAATATTCTTTTGGTAAGACTTGTTTTTGTCTTTATCCACTGAGACCCAATCTCACTCTTAGCATCCCTGCCCTTCTGCCCCAAGCTTCCAACAAACCACGTCCAGAAGCCAGATGTCAATTTGCAGCTCTGTCTCTCAAAATATAACACAGAATCAAGTTCCCAAAACAAACAGGCAAGCAGACAGACTTATCTACA
>NW_007737229.1:11669-23374 GCF_000696425.1 Galeopterus variegatus | reverse complement strand
GTTGTTTGATTTTTTTTTCAGTTTGTAGAAGATTTTAATTTATTTGTATAAATACTGAACACGGACACATGACCTGAATAGACATTTCTCAAAGGAAGACAAACAAAAGGCCAATAGATATATGAAAAAATTAGCAACATCACTAATCATCAGGGAAATACAAATCAAAACAACAGTGAGATCTCATCTCACTCCAGTTAAAATGACTATTATAAAAATAAATAAATAAATGCTGGCAACGATTCAGAGAAAAGGGAACTCTTATACAGTGTTGGTGGCAATATAAATTAGTATAGCTATTATGAAAAACTGTATGGAGATTCCTCCAAACACCAAAAATAGAACTACCATACAAAAGTAGAACGACCATATGATCCAACAATCCCACTGTTGAGTATTTATCCAGAAAAGTTAGCATATCATCCTCACAAAACCTTCTCATTTCTTTGTGATGAGGACATTTGATCTCCTCTCTTCTAGACATATGAGAACATACAAAAAATTATTGTTAGTTATAGATGCCTAGCACTACTGTCTGCACCCCCATATTTATTGCAGCATTATTCATAATAGCCAAGATATAGAATCAACCTAGGTTTCCATCAACAGATGACTGGATAAATAAAATGAAATATATGCACACAATGGAATACTACTCATAAAAGATAATGAAATTCTGTCATCTGCAGTAATGTGGATGAACCTGGAAGACATTATGTTAAGACAAGTAAGTCAGGCACAGAAAGATAAATATGGCATGTTCTCACTTATATACAGGAGCTAAAAAAAAAAAGTTGAGCTTACGGAAGTAAAGAGTAGAATTGTGGTTACTACAGGCTGGGGAGGGGAGCAGGGAGGATAGAAGAGGCTGGTTAATAGATACATAATCACAGCTAGATAGAAAAAAATAGGTTCTAGTGATGTACAGTAGTGCTAGGCACCTATAGCTAACAAGAATTTATTGTATGTTCTCATATGTCTAGAAGAGAGGAGATCAAATGTTCTCATCACAAAGAAATGATAAGGTTTTGTGAAGATGATTTGCTAATTACCCTATTTGATCATCACATATTGTATACATATATTGAAATATAACTCTATGCCACAAATATGTACAATCAATACATTTCAATAAGTGAGTACCTAAATGAGGAAAAAAAATAAGTCAACTGAGTTGGTTATTTGTGATGGTGAAGCAAAAAATAAAGATTCACTCATGGTACTTAAAAATATATATATTTTAAATTTTCTGCTGTTTCTTATTCTTTTGTCTCTTTTTCTTTTATTACTCACCTCCATACATGACAGTTTTTTTTCATAGCCATAAACCTATATAAAAATCCAATATGTTTTTTATCAATCCTCCTATAACTACATACATACATATTTGTGCATATGCATATATTAAGACACATATAAAAAGATTCTGGTCATTATTTACAGAATTTTATAACATGTATCTTTGTCCTTTATATATATATATATTATCTTACAGAATTATATATATATGTATCTTTACATATAATATAATATATATATATTATTTATATTTATACACTATATAGTGTATATACTATTTATATTTATACACTATAATTGCATGGGTTTATTTCTCTATTCTGTTCCCTTGGTGTATTTGTTCACCATGCTGTTTGAGTTACTATAGCTTTATAGTACATTTTGAAGACAGGAAGTGTGATGCCTCCAACTTTGTTCTTTCAACCCATGAATATGGGGTCTCTTTCCATTTATTTGTGTCCCCTTCAATTTATTTCACCCATGCTTTATAGTTATTATTATAGAAGTCTTTCATTTCCTTAGTTAAACTTACTCCTAGGTATTTAATTTTTTTGGTAGTTATTTTGAATGGAATTACTTTCTTGGTTTCTTCTTCATCTATTCTCTTATCAGTGTATAGGAAGACAGCTGCTTTTTTCTGCATTGATTTTGCCTTCTGCCATTGTACTGAATTCATTTATTAGTTCTAGTAACTTTTTGGTGGAGCCTTTAGAGTTTTCCATGTTTACAATAGTGTCATCTGCAAATCAGGATAGTTTGACTTTCTCCTTTCCAATGTGAATGCCTTTTATTGCTTTCTCTTGCCTTATTGCGCTGCCTAGAACTTCTAGTACTATGTTGAGTAAAATAGGGAAAGTGGGCATATTGTCTTATTCCAGATCTTAGAGGAAAAGCCTCTGATTTTTTTTCATCCAGTATGATAATAGCTGTGGACCTGTCATATACGGCCTTTATTGTGTTGAGGTACATTCCCTCTATACCTAATTTGCTGGGAGAGGATCCCTATTTATAATAATAAATAAAAAGACAGCTTAGTAAAATCCAAAATTTTAAACTATTTTATGTTTTATATGCTTCCCTACTTTTTGAACTAAGTATAATCTTTTGATTATGCCTTTTATTAAAAAAAGCTCTCCCAGTCCGTGGCTGGTCAAGGTTAACTCCATGGCCTTTGGCCAGGTCTTCTTGACACTATTTTTCTACATATCCACACTCAGTCCCTTGGTGATTTTATTCAGTCTCACGACTTCACCAAACATCTCTACTAACTCCTGATTTTTCTTCACAGCCCAGATTTTCCTCCTGAAATCCAGGCTCACATATCCAAATGTCTACTTGACATTACCAATGGTATGTCTAACAGACATCTCAAAATTAACTTGCCATAAACCAAGCTTTGAATCTTTTACCACAAACCTACTCACCCTTATTCTTTCCTTTTTACCTATTTTATAACAGCAGTTCCAGCCTCTTAATGGTTTAGACCAAAGGCAAGGGAGTTAAACTTGCAAGCTACAGACTGGGAGACATTATTAGCAAGTCACATATCTGATAAAGGATTTGCATCCAAAATATATAAAGACTCTTTAAAGTTGAACAATGAGAAAATAAGTAATTTTAAATATCCAAATGATATGAATGGAAACTTTACAAAAGTAGACAGACAGATGACAGATAAGCACATAAAAGATGCACATATCTGACACAGAGAAATGCAAATTCAAACCAGAATGAGATACTACTACACAGTAATTAGAATTGCTAAAAAAATTTTAAATTATATAAAAAAATAAAATCCTGGAAAATACTAAATATTGGTAAAGATGCATAACACCAGGAACTCTCTCATTCAGTGCTGATAGGAATGTAAATAAGTGCAGCCACTTTAGGAAACAGTTTGGCAGTTTCTTATAATATGGAATATACACTTGCATATGACCCACTGATCCTAGTCTTAGGTATTTATCCAAGTGAATTGAAAACTTATGTTGACATAAAATCTGAAATATGTACATATTTCTTTAAGTAAAATCTGTTCAACCATTTCTGTAATAAGAACAAGTCCTGAGGAAAATTACTTTAAACCATCAGAAATAATTGCAAGTCTATTTTCACAGCTTGCTCAGCAAGAATGAATTAAATTGACTGCCATGTTCAAATAAAGGAAAATAGCCTCAGTCTCCACAATTAAAATATCACTAATGTGAAAATCTTAATAATAGGGTGAAAGTTTCTTGTGCAATATTATGTGTTAATAATACAAAATTTCCATGTTTTACTATGCAAATTAATTTACTTAGCTATATTGTATTATATAAAATACTTTCAAACTCCAGTCTCTCCCTGATAATTTCAGGTATTGTTGAGATCCTGTGAATTAGTTTGCACTGTTTCTATATACAGTAGTTGACTATTTTTCCTATACTACTATGGAAAGGCATTGCCAAATGGACAAATTTTCTTGATTCAAAAAAGCTAATTCTCTATATCCAAATATCATCCTGTTCTTTTTGTATTATAAGAGAGCAACTTGAGCACTTGTCTAATATTCTTCATTTTCAAAGAAAGGGAGTATTAAAAAGTTGGGAAAAACTGCAAGGCTCTTCTCTGACGTACACTTACCAAATTAGCTTTTCAGGGGTTCGATCTTCCTTGCTCCAGGCTCCATTTAACACAACCCCTCCCCATGGACTTTGTGGAGGTCCCGCAAGGCTCTTCTCTGACGTACACTTACCAAATTAGCTTTTCAGGGGTTTGATCTTCCTTGCTCCAGGCTCCATTTAACACAACCCCTCCCCATGGACTTTGTGGAGGTCCCCACATCTTGGCCCAATAGGGGCTCCAGGATCCTACTCTAGTTTTAATGCCACCATCTGTTTCCATTTGTCAATGCCCACACCCCACAGGTGGCTAAATATTTGGGGGGAGAAAGATGTTTTCCATGGGACACTGTTACATTGATATAATGCCTCTATTTTTGTTTAATGTCTTTGATTGAACCCAACCCATTTATTAATATTTTTAGGAATGCTAACAAAGTTTCTTTATAAATTCCACTTATATGCAACAAGGAAATGTCAAGTTCAGTAGAAACATAATCAATAACCAAGGGTACCTCAACAAAATTTGTCATGAAAAATCTGTTTCTTTACCTTTTACTTGTTAATGAATGCATTTATTTATTTATTTATTTATTTATTATTTGCAGAATCAAATTCTCCATTTTTATTAGGATCAGAGTATTAAAGTGGAAATGGCAGTATCAGTGTTCTCTATTAAATCTAAATCTGCCATTTAATAAAATGTGATGTTATTTGACATAGGGATTATTGTAATTCACAGCTTTTTTTGAAGAATACAGTATAATGAGGTACATAAACAAGGTCACAAATAAACACTCCTTCACTTTTAGTGTTGGAAATAGTACACTTGACTTCAGGAAACTGCATGGTGCTTGGGAACAGTAAGCACCTAACACTTCCATTTTTCTGGTAAAATCCCTTGTAAATTTCAATATAATCTTTTGTAGTTTTTAGGTATTAATCAAGTTATATGTTCAAAATGCTTAATTCTTCCTTCCTTTCTTCCTTTTTTCCTTCCTTTTTTTGATCCTTAATTAAATCTCATTTATATTCCATGCCTGAGTGTACTGTTCAGACAGAATCATTGCGTAATAACTTCGTATAGCATACATTATACGAAGTTATACGAGTTTGATTCATTTTTCAAGCATATTTCAAAAGGAGAGCACATTTCCCTCTGTATTTCTAGTGCAACGGGTTTTAAATGATGCAAAGAGTATGGGAAATATCCAAATGGAAATTCTGCAATTGTATGTAAAAATTAAATGTTTTTTGTGTAAAATATGGATTAGAAAAGCAACATTTTGTATCATTAGTTCTGAGTTTTAATTCAAGTGGAAGAACCAGAAAAGGCTCTGCAATTACAGAAAATGGCTTTGCAGTGAAAGTTCTGTGACTGAAATCAAACAGGGTTTTCCTTAACTTTTGCACTCACATCTAACAGAGCTTTCATTATTTGTCTGTCGTTTTTCTAAACTTCTCATCAAAATATGATATATTTTTTAAAAAATTAAAAAAAACCATTGCGCAAACATTCCTCTAATTTTAAAAATAAAGTAGTGAAATTTCAGGTTGATGGTGCATTGTTACTCGTTTTCTTTATATGTTATCCTGTGTATTTGATAAGTGTCAGGTGGCTTACTGGATCAGTATAGATCGATTTTAAATTCAACAAGTCCATTTGGAGCACTAACAGCAGGCAGGCATTGTGCTTATGTCAGGCAACTGCCATTCCACTGTGACTGACATCCAAATATTATACAGAAAAGCTACTTAGTAGAGCAGAGGAAAAATGTTTAATATACCCACCAACTAAGTACATTCATCTATAAATGCATAAACATTAAGCCCATTTATTATGAGAAATGCAAGATGGATCCATGCAACTTTTAAATGGAAAAATTATTATCATTTTCAATGAAAAGATCAAGGAAGTGATTTGAAGAGCGTTATAGTTTCTTTAAATAATCACTTTGAAAGGGAAGAATTTAAATAGTGGCACAGATTAATGTGGTTAAGAGTTTGTGAGGTTAGGGAAATAGAGATGGAGAGAGTTTGTGTGTGTGTGTGTGTGTGTGTGTGTGTGTGTGTGCGCATGCATGCGTGCTTATGAATGTGTGTGTGGGTGTGTGTGTATGTGAATGGGAGGTGAGGGATCCTCTAGAGCCAGAATTCCTGGGTTAGAATCTTGGTTTAATTATTATGCAGCTTAGTAACTTTGAGTCAGATTCCCAAATGAAAAGTGCCAACAATATAATTGTTCTGAGGATCATTAAAATAAAGAAATCTGAAGAAATGGAAGATTTCTTTTTGTTACTGCTATGAAGCCAGAAAGATAGGCTCTGGAGAAACTGTATCCAAGCTATAAAGAGGAAAAATAATTTATATGATTTGTTGGGGGCTCGGTAGGCTGGAATCAGAGACACTTTAAGAATAAGAAACAAATTCTGAGGCTAGAGATCCAAGAGCAATTTCAACAAATTTTAATAAATTAGTCTGTTAGTTTGCATGGGGGAGAACAAAAACTTGCCTAGATCTTGTTTTGCTTGAGAAAATTTATGTATGGTTATTTATCAAGAGCAGTATTATCTTGGAATCAAGTGGAAATCTCTAGTTGGGATAAATGGGGCCTGGGGAAAACATTGTGATAACACGGACATAAGATAGTTCAAGAAAACCCAGTTTTGAGGAATAAAATGAGTNATCTTGTTTTGCTTGAGAAAATTTATGTATGGTTATTTATCAAGAGCAGTATTATCTTGGAGTCAAGTGGAAATCTCTAGTTGGGATAAATGGGGCCTGGGGAAAATTGTGATAACACGGACATAAGATAGTTCAAGAAAACCCAGTTTTGAGGAATAAAATGAGTTTATAGATATAAAGATCTTAAGAAGATGTCTGGTACTTAGAAGGTATTTAATAAATACTATTAGTATGAATATTACTATTAATATAGTTTTCCCTCTGTGGTTTAATTAATTTTTTTCACTTCCAATAGAGATTGCATATTGTTTTTCATTTGACCGTGCCAGAGTAGCACTTAATTTTAAATATTTGAAATATACACTGTGATGACATAGGGAGAATAGGGGTTAAGAGTTTTTACTTTTGGCGGGTTTTTTTGTTTTGTTTTATTTAGAAAACTGGCATTTAAAATCTGTTAGGAATTTTGTATTTTTTAATTCTTCTAGAAGTAAAGGAATCAATTGGCTTCGGGAAGGAAAAAGCTCCCAGGTTGAATGGAGTGCTATGTTTGAATGTGCCTTCCAGTTATACACGTGTAAAGTAACCAACCACCCGTTTTTCTGTGTTAGAGCTAAACTCACTGAAAGAAAGCCTGCCTGCTTCAGATTGCATTGTTGAGTATACTGTTCAGGAGTGGAGGTTGAACTTTGCTAGTGTAATGTACATTGAACTTTGCCATTGTGAGTTACAATGTCTTTAGTGGAAAGCTGCTTTGCTATATCCAGAATCTGTGGGTTGAATTGTTCTTTGACAGAGAAGTTAGGGCTGCTAGGTTATACACAATTGTCTACCAAGCGATTTGCTTGGCCAGAGCTCTCATGAGAGATGCAGGAAGAGCATTCAAGGCAATGTCTTCCTCAACACTGTGGAGAAAAGACTGAAAAGGAGCTGTAGGTTGTCCTGGTGCCATGCAACCAGACTAAGCTGTTAGTACACAACTGATATTTTATTTAAGACTGATTAGCTCAAAGTTTAGGTCATTTGTTGACTGCATGCATTTTTTTCTTTTGCTTTGTGGTATTCCTCTGTCAAAGAAAACCTGAGCTAGATAATAGTTAAAGTGGGAAAACCAGATTTTAATCAGAAACTATTGCAATAGAGGAAAAAAAATACAGAGCTGAGCTCAATTCTGAATATAGTAAGAACAAGTGGGGATTTATAGCCAAGGAACAGTTTTGTGCGTTTTTTTTATGGGGGGGGGGTGTCAGTGAATGGCAAATTACTAAGAGGAAACATCAGGGATAAGAAGAGCTGTTCAGGAGTGGAGGTTGAACTTTGCTAGTGTAATGTACATTGAACTTTGCCATTGTGAGTTACAGTGTCTTTAGTGGAAAGCTGCTTTGCTATATCCAGAATCTGTGGGTTGAATTGTTCTTTGACAGAGAAGTTAGGGCTGCTAGGTGATACACAATTGTCTACCAAGCGATTTGCTTGGCCAGAGCTCTCATGAGAGGTGCAGGAAGAGCATTCAAGGCAATGTCTTCCTCAACACTGTGGAGAAAAGACTGAAAAGGAGCTGTAGGTTGTCCTGGTGCCATGCAACCAGACTAAGCTGTTAGTACACAACTGATATTTTATTTAAGACTGATTAGCTCAAAGTTTAGGTCATTTGTTGACTGCATGCATTTTTTTCTTTTGCTTTGTGGTATTCCTCTGTCAAAGAAAACCTGAGCTAGATAATAGTTAAAGTGGGAAAACCAGATTTTAATCAGAAACTATTGCAATAGAGGAAAAAAAATACAGAGCTGAGCTCAATTCTGAATATAGTAAGAACAAGTGGGGATTTATAGCCAAGGAACAGTTTTGTGCGTTTTTTTTATGGGGGGGGGGTGTCAGTGAATGGCAAATTACTAAGAGGAAACATCAGGGATAAGAAGAGATTCTGGCTAACCTGACTTAGAATTCTTGCTGAAGGAAAGCCAGGGTGGTCAGACACCACCCGAGGGATGGAGAGGACGGAGGGAGATTAAGAGTTTGATCAGATGAGGGTGATCAGATATCAAGGGTAGGGGTTCTTTCTAAACTCACTTACAAGAATTCTTGATAAAACTGGATGATACAAGCTCAGCAAGGACAGACACTGAGGGTCTAGGACTAGAGGGCTTAGAGGATCCTGACTGGAGTTAGGTCAAGGGGAAGATCTTTGCCACCTCTCATGACCAAAAATCAGACTAGATCCCTATAGGTGACAGTTTTGGCCCCCCCTTGAAAGAATGTAAAAGGATGTTCTGAAAAACTACTTTCTATGGCTACTTCCCCACCTCAACCCCATAAAGGCCATTTTGACAGTTTGACTTCGAAAAAAGCATCACCATGGGTTTCCACTTGTTTCAAGAATTAGTCCAGCCACAGAAAACTCTCCAACCAAGCACTGAAAAATCCTTCTTTTGAAATGCCCTCTTGCAGCCAGTCTTCAAGGACTGCCAAATATACCTGAGGACAAGTTACAAGCCTTCCACTTCCAAAATTCCTACCTTATTAGAACCCTTGCCAATCAGACACTCTTTCAGTGTTTCCTCTTTTGACCTTATAAAATGTACTGTCCTTTATAATACTTTTTAACCCCTACTGAAACAGAAGTGACCAATTTAAGTATAAACAGCCATTGCGAATTTTGTCTAGACTTACTTTTGTCTTTGACAATTTACAATAGTACTATTTATAATAGCCAAAACCTAGAATAAGATGTCTATCAACTGAAGAATTAATAATTGAAAAATAAATCAATAATCACACAAAGAACACATGGATAAACAGAATAAAATCATTTAATAGAACACTGTAAAGCATTAAGAATGTATGGGACATTTTTGATGGATATCATAAACATAATGCTGAGTGAAAGAAGCCAAACACAAAACAATGCATATTATATGATTGAATTTATATAAAATTCATTAAAAGGAATATCTATTCTAATGTATTAAAACAGGATTGTGGCTATCTTACTAAGAAATAGCAATTGAGAGATGGCAAGGGGTGAGCTTTTGGTAATATATCTCAGTCTGGATGCTCAAGGCACAGTTTTTCATTCTGTGCAAATCTTTGAGATATAAATTGACAATCTCTGTATATTTTTGTTTATATGTGCATATTATGATTCCAAAATGATGTATTACAATGTCACTTTTTAAAAATTTCCATAAGCTAGAGAGGTCTGTATACCTCCTGGGATACACTAATATGAAATGAAGGAATTTACTTTAGGAAATATTTTAAGCAGTATTAATTTCCTCTATTCACAGAAAAAGAAACTTAGATGTACACAAAATAATTAACAGTGATAGTGCCCAAGTGTGTTAATGGCTAAGAGAAAGAGCGTTCTAAAAACATTCTGGTCCCAGTTTGCCATTTAAACCCCACCGTAAAAAACGTCAATTCTTCTGAGAAGAATGAGTCAGGTAATAATAGAAGTTTTTTTCAATCTACTAACGAACTTTAAAATACTAACATATTTTTCTCTGTAGGGATATTCACTGCAACATTTTTCAGTTTCTATGTTGAGCAACAGCAACATATCAAAGGATAGGGTGGTTCAAGATCCTGGGACACTCACGGTTATTAGCAATAGACTATTGTTTTGTCTATGTCACTCCAGCACACAATTGCTTGAAAGGCCTTACTAAGGAATGGGATTGAATTGCCTTCCTGTGTGTCCCTGAATATCTCATCTCCAAGACAACGGGTCACTCACTAGCATATACTTGTCTACCGTGGCATTCATAACATCTTGCCTGCACAGTTAGTTTTCAAGATTTCCTGAATTATTTGTATAGCTTTACACTCAGCTTTTACTTACCAGATAGATAGAGTTCTTAGGCTGGACATAAAGAGTCTAAAGTTGAATCTAACTATAAACCAAACTACATGTTAAAGCTTTAATAGTATTATAAAGCATCATTGAAAAAGTCAACTCTAACACCTTGCTCCATTAGATAATATAATAAAAAGAAAAGATCAGTAAATCAACTCAAAATCTCATATGCTGATTTTTTATTAGCATCAAGAAGTGTTACTTTTACTTGCACTCATTCATGGAAGCGGAAAAGTGTTATTTGAAAGTGGACTTGGCTTAGTTGTAAATCCGTATTACAAACTCTAGGGCAACCCGTAAAAAATGTAAAAAGAAGTATAATTTATGTAGAAAGAAAGGAGAGGAAATGGAATTATAAAAAATGATTAAATGAAACCAGAGAAGGCAGAAAAAATAGTGAAGGAGAAAAATGGTACCAAATATAATTGATATTCTGCAACTATGTCAATAATCATTATTAACATAAATAGCCTTAATACACCAATACAAATACAGACTGCCAGAGTGAATCAAAAAATAAGACCCAACTATATGGTATCTGTAAGAAACCCACCTTAAATATAGGACATAGTTTAAAAGTAAAGGGATAGAGAAAGTCTTCCCATGATAAAACTAATTTTAAAAAGTTTGAAGTAGCTGTATCAGTTTCACACAAAACAGCCTTCGGAGTAAGGAAAACAGGAAAATTATCAGGGATAAAGAGAGAGCATTACATAATGGTAAAGTGGTCAGTTTTCCAAGATGACATTCAAAACCTTTAATGTGTATGTGTATGATAACATAGTGTCAAAATTTGTGAGGCAAAAACTGATAAAACTGAAATGAGAAATAGATTAATATACTATTATAGTTGGAGATTTCCACATAAAAGAATATCCAGCAGGCAGAAAATTAGTAAAGGCATAATTAAGCTGGACAGCACAAGCAAGCACTGAATCTGACATTTATAAAATACTTCATTTAACAGCACAAAACATATTCTTCTCAAGCTCACATGGAACTTCCACCAATATAAACCACATTCTGGACCATAAAAGACACCTTTAAAAACGTAAAATAATTGAGATCATGTGATTAATGATCTCAGACAATAATGGATTTAATATAGAAACATAGCTTCTAAATAACACTAGTTGAAGAAAATCTCAAGAGAAATTGAAACATATTTTGTCTTAAATGATCATGAAAAATCAAAATTTGTGAGATGCAGCAAACATAGCACTTACAAGGAAATTTAGAGCATTAATGCATGTATTAGAACAGAA
>NW_007737229.1:7639-10398 GCF_000696425.1 Galeopterus variegatus | reverse complement strand
AGGGTGTCACATGGTGGATGGTGGAAGCAGAGAGAGAGTGATTCACCTTTTTCCTCCATTTTTTGTTCTCTCCAGGACCCCAGCAGATCGGATTGTTTCCAACCATACTGAGAGTAGATCTTTCCTACCCAGCCCACTCATGCTTTCATGCTAATCTCTTCTGGAAATACCCTTATGGACACACCTAAAAAGATAGCTTTACTAGGTTTCTTGGTATTCCTTAATCTAATCAAGTTCACACCTAGCATCACAATCATTAATTGATAACTTTCTAAAACAGAAAACAATAGACTAAGATGGCTTTGCTGGTAAATTGAAACAAATATTTAAGGAAGATATAGTAATTCTCTACAATCTCTTCCAGAAGAAACAGAGGGAACACTTGGTAACTCATTCTATGAGGCCAGCACCATCCTAATATCAAAACTAGACAAGGATATTATAACAAAGGAAAATTAAAGACTTATGTATCTTAGAAGCAGATATGCAAAAATCCTCACCAAAATATTAGCAAATTGAATCCAACAAAGAATAAAAGCATTATACACAATAATAGAGTACAATATACCGCCTATAGTAAGCTGTTTGCAAATTCAAAAATTCCACTTACTAAGTCATAACACCAACAGACTAAAGAAATAAAATCATATGATCATATCAATAGATGCATAAAAAGCAAAAAGCACTAGACAAAGTCAAACTTCTACTCATGATTAAAAACGTTCAGCCAATTAAGACCTGAAAAAATTTAGAGGGACCTTAAATGCATTTTGCTTAGTGAAAGAAGCCAGTTTGAAGAGGCTAAATATATAGTTGTATGATTACAACTATATGACATTGTAAAANTGTGTGAGTGTGGGGAGGGGAGTTACATGGAGACTATGTACATTCCACTCAATTTTCCTACGAACATGAAACTGCTCTAAAAAATAGTCTGTTAATTAAAAAAAATAATAATCCTGGTTAACCACATACATGGCTTTTAGATTCATCTTGTTAAATATAAAGATAGAACACAAATAATAACTGAAAGTTTTGGCCCTGAGATTTTCACATTCCCTCCCCTCCCTGTGTTCTATGGTTTACGTGTGTCCTCCAAAGTTAATGTGTTGGAAACTTAATCCCCCACGCAACAGTGTTTGGAAGTGGGGCTTAATAAGAGGTACTTAGTTTATGAGGTCTATGCCATCACGAGTGGATTATGTTATCATAGGAGTGAACTATAACTAGCTCACTTGAGAGTGGGCTTGTTATAAAAGTGACTTTGGCAAACATTCTTCTTTAGCTTCTTGCTTTCGACTTGCCTCTCATTGTCATAAGACTCATTGACATGAGAGTGATGTTCATCGTCATGAGAGTGATATTCGGAAATATTAATTGAGCATCTGTTATGTACTGGGAATCATGGTAGGCTCTAAGTATCTAATAATCCTAGTTAGGTGATGGATTAATGTGAAGAAAAGGGTCAAATTGGCATTGGGCCTGCCGTCGTCCTGAGCTCTAGGTACCCCTAACTTAGGCTGGGTTTTGTTTGTTTGTTTGTTTGTTTTTCTCCTATTTTGTAAAGTCCACCAGAAGACTACTATAAAATAGTTGGTAATAAAGTTTGCCTTGGCCCTCTCTCCATCTCTGTTTTCCTCGGGAATCTTCATGTGTGTGTATTAGTATCCTAAATTTGCTATGCAAATAAAGTCACACAGAATGATTCCCAGCAAACTCCAAGTAAAAAAGAATCTGACCAATCCCACAATATGAACATACCACCATCCAAGGAATGCTTTGTTAGCTTTTTGTTTCATTTTTAATGGTGTCACTGGATCTTGTCTCAGATGCCATTCAGAGAATTAGCTCTCTCCAGTAGACAAACATATTGTTCTGAAATAGTGTTTGCAAACCAGTGCTAAAAATAAAACTAACTAGCAGAAATTGATAGTTACAGACCAGAAGTGTTAGAGTGCTTCAGTGGTTTCACCATTCCTTGTTAAATATTTAAAATGGTGTTTTGACAATAAATTCTTCAAATCAAAGTTAATAGTGGATTCTCCGCTTCTGGGTCTTTTTATTTGGGTTCTTGCATTATGAAAAACATGTACTGTCAATGAGGAGCTGCTAAGGCTGGAATGCAAAGGGCTTTGCTAAAATTTTATGATATGCTCATTTTAATAGACTGAGTACCCCCAGCTCAGCTCCATGACCCCAAAGTGTGCAATAGTGTTTATACTCTATATAAAACTTAGCTTAAGGGCCAGCCCAGTGTCTCACTCATGTGAGTGCAGCACTGGTAGTGCCGAGGCTGCGGGTTCAGATCCTATATAAGGATGGCCAGTGCACTCACTGGCTGAGTGTGGTGCAGACAACACCGTGCCAAGGGTTGCGATCCCCTTACCAGTCATAAAAAAAAGACATAAAAGTTTAAAATTAAAAAATGAATGCTAAATGGTTAAATGTATATAAATACATGAAAGAAAAAAGAAAATAATGTATTTAGTTGTGGTCACACAGATAGGAAAAAAAAAACAGATTTCTCTCTCAATTGTTATTATCTAGAGATCTGTCAAGCTAGGAGAATAGATCCCTTTCTAGTCAAGATCTCTCTGAATTCACCTGGTTTGTTTATTTATTTATTTATTTATTTTTTTTTCCCTTTTTGTCTTTTTTTTTACTGACTGGTAACGGGATCGCAGCCCTCGGTGTCGCACCCATACCGGGGACCGGCAACGGGATCGCAACCCTCGGTGTCGCGCCCGCACCGCGCTCAG
>NW_007737229.1:3878-6815 GCF_000696425.1 Galeopterus variegatus | reverse complement strand
GCGCTCGCAAGCAGCGCACTCTCCAGTGCGCCACCGGGCCGGCCCCAACTGGTTTATTTAAAGTTGTATTAGAGTTTTGATAAGAATGATAGCCTGAAACACTAAGAGGTTCATGACCAAAAATATATACGATAGAGTTTGTTAAATAGTCAAGAGTCTGTGCTTGGGATGGAGGGGTATGATTATTTTGCATAAAACTCAGTGGGCATTTATTATAGTTTTCTATATGAAACATTTTTAACTAGGCTCCTGGATTACTTGTTACTATTAGCTTATTTAGAGATATGAGACTTTATAGCACAGCAATAGAGTTACACGTGGGTTTTTATAGAAAATTGTAATGCTCCATATGAAGAAAAGAACAGAATTGCACATTACCATTTGCTTTTCTAGGGATAGAATCTTATCCGATTTAGATGCATAATATCTGCGCATCGTTTGAATGTAATCACCAAAGATGGAAGATGGAAAGACCTGCTTTTTCTCTTTTATATCCTGAGTTTATTGAAATTGTCTGATCGTAGCTGATTTCATGATGTAATGATGAACACTCTGGACTCGGAAATTGTCTGAACTAGGAACGTAATAATAACGTTAGTATTCCTGGATTTGGTCAGTATTTNTTAGATGCATAATATCTGCGCATCGTTTGAATGTAATCACCAAAGATGGAAGATGGAAAGATCTGCTTTTTCTCTTTTATATCCTGAGTTTATTGAAATTGTCTGATCGTAGCTGATTTCATGATGTAATGATGAACACTCTGGACTCCGAAATTGTCTGAACTAGGAACGTAATAATAACGTTAGTATTCCTGGATTTGGTCAGTATTTTTACAATTAAAAATCCTTTAGCAACTGGTGAATTTGCCTCTTTCATTAGCTATAGAAAGTGTTTTAACATATTTTTGTGTTTCCTGTCATAGATTGAAGTAACAAACAATTGTCAGAGCAAGCAAATATTAGTTGATACCTATATGTGTATCTAACTATCCCTATCTATGTAAATCTTACCTACATGACACTTTAAAATCTATTAAGTATTCTCCCTGGGGATTAACACTGTTGGAGCAATCAAATTCTAAGCTTATTATCATTATAATGCCATTAAACATTTAGTACTCTCTCACTGAGATTGATGAAATAACTCAGCAATTTTGTCCTCAGAGTCTCTTTTGGTCTCTTTTTTTCATAATTTCACTTCTAATATCATTTTCCAGTTTTATCTAAAATAAAAACTTTCCTAGAAATTTTCATTTGGTGATAATCAACAGCCTTATAAAATGTCTTGCTATTTTCTGCCCTATGTTAATTTTTATGAGTGAGAGGTACCAAGAGATAGAAAGAAAAGTGAAGACCACTGATTTGTGTATTATCTACGAGAAGAATTGGATTCATTAAAGTAAGAAAAATAACTTGATTTAATTAATATGTAAGTTGTCAATTCTCTGCCAAAATCTATGCATCAATACCTATGGCAGTTTTGGGAGACCTGAAATTTCAAAAATTTAAAAACTTAATTTAGTTATTACTTAATTTTTTATGCTTAGTTTATATTTAAATATTTAATTTAATACTTATATTACCTATATAATAAGGTTTTATTTAATATTTTCATGAGATTATTAAAATAATGATAATCCCCTTATTATTTCCTGGATAAGGACCAATAGGTCTTCATGATACTTATCAAAGAAATATTCATTGATTTTAAATGATTGTAAACAGTTCAGTTTGTTTCCTTTAAATAAGCCTTTAAAACACCTTAAGTGCAAAAGCTTCGTGAAGGAATTTTTAAAAATAATGTATGTTTATTGCCCTTGAAAAATTTTATAGTAAAGCTATAAAGATAACATTCTCAAAAATAGGTAGAGACAGATATACATATATATGTATAGATAGATAGAAGTATAGATAGATATATATAGTAGTATGGAAATAATTCCATGATAATATAAAAGTACTTGCATTATTCTGTATCTAACCACGTAACTTATTGAGAAAGAAAGAAAAGCAGAGATAGAATTTAAGTGAGAATCATTCCTGACTTACACTCATGTTCTCAAATTCTAGAGAGATGAAAATTATTTTTAAAAATACCATGAGAAATGGGAGTATTTCATTCTTTTTTATGGCAGAGTAGTATTACATGGTGTATATATACCACAGTTTCCTTATCCAATCATCCATTGATGGACATTTAGGTTGGTTCCATATCTTGGCTATTGTAAATAGAGCAGCAATGAACATGGGAGTGCAGGTATCTCTTCAACATGATGATTTCCATTCTTCTGGATATATGTCCAGAAAAGGGATTGCTGGATTGTATGGAATATCTATCTGGAGCTGTTTGAGAAACCTCCATACTATTTTCCATAGTGGTTGTACTAATTTACAGTCCCACCAACAGTGCAGGAGTGTTCCCTTCTCTCCACACCCTCGTCAGCATTTGTTATTCACTGTCTTTTTGATTATAGCCAGTCTAACTAGGGTGAGGTGGTATCTCAATGTGGTTTTAATTTGCATTTCCCTGATGACTAGTGATGTTGAGCATTTTTTTCTTGTATCTGTTGGCCATTTGTATGTCTTCCTTTGAAAAATTTCTATTCAGTTCCTTTGCCTGTTTTTTAATTGGGTCATTTGTTTTTTTACTGTGTAATCGCTTGAGTTTTATGTATATTCTGGAAATTAATACCTTGTCGGATGCATAGTTAGCAAAAATTTTCACCCACTCTGTAGGTTGTCTTTTCACTCTGTTGATTGCTTCCTTTGCTGTGCAGAAGCTTTTTAGGTTGATATAGTCCCATTTCTTTATGTTTTCTTTTGCTTCTTGTGCTTTCTGGCTCAAGTTCATAAAGTCTGAGCCCAGACCTAATTACTGAAGTGTTTCACCTATATTTTCCCTTAGTAATTTTACAGTTTCAGGTTTTATACTTAA
>NW_007737229.1:2346-3181 GCF_000696425.1 Galeopterus variegatus | reverse complement strand
AGAATGTCATTGGTATTTTGATGGGGATTGCATTGAATCTGTAGATCACTTGAGGTAGTATAGACATTTTCACAATGTTAATTTTTCCAATCCAACAGCATGGAATATCTTTCCATCTTTTTGTGTCTTCTTTAATTTCTTTCAGAAGTGGTTTGTAGTTACCATTTGCAACAACATGGGTGAACCTGTAGAAGCTTACATTGAGTGAAATAAGCAAAGCAGAAAAGGATAAATACCACAAGTGCTCAATCATATGTGAGAGCTAAGAGGGAAAGGAAGAAAGGGAAGAAAGACCACAGTAGTGTGGTGGTCTTATAGAGGGAGGGAACATTTCTAGGCCTACAAAGCAGAGTGGGGAGTGGAGGGGGAGGGGCATGAAGGATGGGGGATAATTAGGTGGGGATATGGGGTACAAAAGTAATTTCTGGTAATGGGTATGCCCACAGTTTGAATCTAGCCCTCACATCATGAGCATGAGGGATGATAATTAGCTTTGTATCTCATGAATATTCTAATAAATAAAAAAAGAGAGAGTGATCAAATGAAGTAAAAAGAGAATTAAAGTTCTATTCAACATCAAAGAAAGTGAAGAAAATATATAAATTAGATGAAGAGGAATATAATCACACAGAAGTTCCTTCCTTCCTACTTACTGGGTGTGACTAATCAGCATACTATAATCAAGGAGGTAAAACCCAACACAGGAAATATTTATTAGAGGTTTCAGAAGAGAGATGCAAACTACTGGGACAAGAGTGGAATGGCGAAAGAAGCATTACAGATTGCACAGACATGCTGTAAGACACAGAATGACACAAAGTACCTACCTGTACAA
>NW_007737229.1:0-1206 GCF_000696425.1 Galeopterus variegatus | reverse complement strand
AGTTTGCCAACTCCTGACCTAGGGGATTACATCCTTCTTGACTTTGAACAATCAAAGTCTTACTGGTGTTGTGTGTGTGTGTGTGTGTGAGAGAGAGAGAGAGAGAGAGAGAGAGAAAGTAGAAAGAAGTAGAAACTTCACCTATTAGGAGTATATGTATTAGTGCTAACTAAGGGCTTTTTGATATGATTATTTATGTGTTCAGATAAATGTCAAGGGTAGTTAAAATCATGAGGAAAATTTTTCACAAAAAGTAGGAGAAAGAAATCTCAATAAGCTTTTCTTAAAAATAGTTTTGATTTGATAATATATAAAATGTCAGTTCCTTCAATAGATATTATGATTTTCATTTTATATGCAAAATTTGTGCCAGGAATTTGGTGTAGTCAAAAATAAACAAAAGAGGTAGAGGATTCCAGGCAGTAAGAAACACTAGGAATCTGTTTCCCTACCTAGACAAAATTTCACCAGCACAATCTGTCTAATGTAACTGTTCACAACTCTGCAATCTATAGAAGTCTTGTCATATAAAGGGGAAGGTTAGAATAGTGTATTGTGGTTACTTTCACTCAATTTCAGTTCTTAGCACAGTAACAGCTATCTATCCCCTATCTATCCCCCTTCAGCTCTATGGCAAGCAGCTGTGTATGTGTTTCAGAAGCAGCTTGCACTAAACTTGTGAGAGCTGCAATGGGCAAATATTCCTCCAAATATCAAGAATTTGTCTCTGATTACTGACTGCTGATTCAGATCATAGAAGTGCAGGCAAAGAAATAGGTGGCCATTATTGCTGCACCTCCATCCATTGTTGCAAGCCCCTTTCCCTACAGCAGAAATGACTTCAGGGAGATTTAAATGACTGGTACTCTTTTTTTGTCTGCACTTCATTTTTCTCTTTTTCCTCTTTTGGTAGCAGGACATTAAAGACTAGGACATTCGAAAGCAACTGAATATACTGGGAAAAATAGAAAGTGAAAGTGGAAAAATACTGCAGGCTCAGGAAAAACCCAAGAAGTACTTATGTTTACAGAATCAAAAAAAAAAAAAAAAAAGAAAGAAAAGAAAAGAAAAAAACTAAAACAATAACAACAAAAACAAAACCAGAAAATCCTGGGGAAGAAAGAGAATCTGATTGTTAGAGTTACCACCTTAAAAAAAAATCACAAAGTATACAAAGAAACAGAAAAGTGTGGCCAATTCAATGGA
>NW_007737228.1:54809-55410 GCF_000696425.1 Galeopterus variegatus | reverse complement strand
CCACCATGGCCACTTTGTCTCCCCAGGGGTGACTGGGGAAAGAGACAGACTGATATCCACAAAATGTGCTATCCTATTCACCTGATTATTAATATCCACCTCTGCTGAGATCACTGTTTAGTAAGCATACACATGTGGCACAAATATCTTTATTTCTTTTGCCCATTCAGAGAGGTTTATCTACATACCTCTTCCTGAAATAACATTGTCACCAATTTTCCAATCATGTTTCTTCCATGTCCCCAGCCATTTAGTCAAACTATTTGTTACCACCCATGAATTGCATGTCTGTCCATTCATCCATCCAAAGAAATTGTACAACCAGGTTCATGGCCCAAAGTTTTGCCCACTGGGAGGATATCCCTTTGCCACTGTCCTTTGGGGATGGGGGGAGCTGTACTGCGGCAGCTGTCAATTTTTAGGTTGTGCCTGCATATCATGTGGCACAATCTGTTACTCAAGCACAAACCTCCTTTTCTGTTAACTAATTGAAGGGATCTCTCTATGAGGTTATAGAGGGGAGAGAAGGCAGTGTAGCAGGAGTGGGAACCATGGGAAAATAGAAGCAAAGGTCTACTTTGAAGTTTTAATGAGTCGACTC
>NW_007737228.1:47661-52858 GCF_000696425.1 Galeopterus variegatus | reverse complement strand
TTTATAAATATTTCTTGATTTATCTTTATTTGTGTTTGATGATTTGTAATGATAAGAAATTGTTATTTTTAGGTAAATATATTAGTAAAATGTATCAATATATTTTATTCATAACAAATATATATATATAATACTTGTACTTATAATCTGAGAAGATTAGAAAGAAAAGCACAAAACATTACCAAGAGGCATTAGAAAAAATAGTCTTGAATAAAGGAGGGGCATACCATGTTTATGAGTAGAGATAACAATTGATATGTCACAAGTTGGGTTCCACTGGAAACAGACTCAGATGAAGATTTGTTTGATGGCAGTTTGTTGAGGAGGGCTTTTGGTAATAACACCTGTGAGGAAATAGGAAGCAGGATTAAGCAGAAAAAGAATTTGAACACTGATCCAGTACAATAGATGTCTAAGAAAATCTCATGGGGAGCTCTGAGGTTGTAATGGTCCTTCGGAGATGTCTTGAACTGAGACAAAGGGTCTGGACCTTTGTCCCTTCACGTTAACCATTCATTGCAAATAGGCGCCCCAGGGAGGAACTTAACCTTGGGCCATGTCTGGAGGAGAGATCCAAGTGTAAACTATTAGCAATCAGTACTCTTGACAGCTTGGGTAATAGCCTCACATCCACTACCTATCTGGCAAAATGTCATTTACTCTCCTGTAGTGCTCTTAGGAGTGTCAATTGGTATAAATTTCTCATAAAGATAATTTGGTAATGTAAATCAATTTTTTTCCGAATCAATTTACTTCCAAAATGTTTTTTCTAATAAAATAATTAAATATATGACAAAGATTTTTAGGCTAGCATGTAAATTATATATTCCTGTTGTTATCTACCTATATATAAATACAAATAAATAATTATAACTATACTATATAACGTATAATATAACATATTGCACAATGTATGTAATATATATCACAATATTATAAAACATTGATATTCTATGTGATGATTTATATGGAAATGTAGTAGAATATTTAAATTAATTGCCCCTGGATTATGGATTTTCCAAATCACCTATGGTAACTAATATTACTTTCTAATTAGAAAAAAAATATTAATTTACCTTAATGTTTCATATGCTTTAAATTATCTCTTAGCTTTTTCATACCAAACAGAAGTAGACCAAATTTTTGTTTGTTTGTTTTCAGTATTGTTCTGTTCCAAATCGTAATAAGTCACACAAACCCATGGGATATATAAGTCTCCCTACACAAAGATGCCTTACTAGAGCATGTTGTGAAGTTGTTTCTGGAGCTGGGAAACAAGTTATGTGGCTATTTCTCAAACTTTGATCAGACTACCTGGAATTAGATGTTGCAGAATTTAACTTTGCTAGTACAGAGCAGTATTCATCAGTGTAGAGAGTGCAGGCTTTAGATCTACATGAATGGGATCCAGACTCTTAGCTCTACTGTTTGCCAGCTGTGTAGATTGGAGAAAGTTATTTAACTTCTCTATTCTTCAGTCTCATCACTTATATAATGGAGATAATAATGCTTACCACAGAATGTTGTGTACATTAAATGAGAGAAATTGTGTTGAGTAATTTTTATGATTTTGGTCGAATTTGTGGGAATACACTAAATGATCAAATTGATAGTTATTTTATTATCATTGTATGGAAATTTTTTTCTTAGAAAGTCATTGGCTCTAACTTCTATCCAAACTGATGGAAAGAAACTATAAAGAGGACTAAAAACCATACAATTCTTTGGACTGATTACTATAATTTTATGGTTGGCAGTCAGCAGTTTACTTTGCTTTATTCAGGGTAGAGGAAAATATAGTTTCTACCCAGGAGTTTTGAGATAGATTATTACTAACATAATACAAGAAGGTTAAATTATAGAGGGAAAATTTTCTGAAAATGTTCATATGTATATATTATATCATTTATATTCAATTTGTAAATATACTTTTTTCTTATTTCCATTGAAAATCTTTTGCTGTTCTTTGTCAGGTAGTAAAGAATGATATATTTATATATTGATGTGTTATATAAAATATTTTTGCCAAAAATGTAGGTTCCCAGTACTTTGTGTCCAATAACCTAAGATGAAAGAAGGGGTACATATATTGAGAGTCTGAAAGCTGAACAGTATGTTAACAGCAAGTACACAGGATTCTGACAAGGACAGTGCCACCTGAAGCACCATATCAAATAAGTAAATATGTTCTTTTCCCTTCAATAATTATTTAGCAAAGCTGCCCACCAGTTTTGACATAATTTCAATTTTCTTTATTTTAAACTACATTTAACTAATCAAAATCAGAATCTTGCAATATGAATGATACATTTGTTTTATTAGCATATTCATTGGGAAACTCTGTATACTAGCAATATTGCATTTCCTCAATTCTTGTGCTAGGTGCTTGAGCCTTTTTAACTATGGGACGTGATTAAAATTGTAAGATAACCTAATAAGCAATTTCACAAAGTCACTGAAATGGAGATTAGCAAAGCAGTCTTCTTCAATTAAATGTGAGTCTAGTGAAATGAAGGGGCACTTGGTTCATCCGCTTCTGCTCTTCTGACTGTGCATGAGCAAATAAATTCACTGTCAACAAATGAAGAGTACATATTACATTGCTTTATTTATACTGTTAAATTGTGAAAAGCAATTATTTTTCATAACTCTTCTGGAAATGGATGAATTTGACTCAGATTTCTACTTTACTTTCAGAGGAGCTCTTTGTATCATGTGTTGCATAATGCATTTTCTTGTATCTTCATCCAAATTTTTGTATGCCAGCATAATAACATAATTGCTGCTTTATTAATTTCTTCTTCATACCTCAAGGAATAATCTATGTCAAATTAACTAGGTGGCTTAGTATTTTTAATTGCAATACCACAAATTTAGGTCGAATACTCAAAAAATCTTTTTTTTTTTCTTGAAATGTAATAATTTATTGAAAAGAAAACATAATTTTCCTGAGAAATATTAGCCATGCACTGGAGTCCAGGCTCAATTCTTGTCTATATAACCTTGACTAAGCCACTAGATTTTTCTGGGTTCTATATATTTTCACTTATAAAATGTGATAAAATCACCTTTTATTTGTTTTCTTTTTTCCTCTCATTCTAAAATTTAACGTTCTTACAAAATTCATGATTTAATCAGTTATTCTAAAAATCTAATATGTGGATATTTATTGCTTTTCAGAGTAATTTCCTGGGTCCCATTAGAATCTTCTGGAGTTACATCCCATACAAAATCCATATTCATCCCTTTTTCTCAGATGGTTTGACCAGGTGCAATAATTATTAACAGGTATAGCTATGTTTTGTGTCACTTTATTAGCCTTTGTTGTTCTTGCTGAGGACTTTTTTATTTAGGTTGATAAAGAATTAATTTTGTTTTGTATATTATATGAAAATTAGAGAACAACTAAAAATGATGTAAAGATAAATGAAAAGTTTTCAATTATTTTCCTTATTGTGGAACATGTGGCAGCAGATATAAAGGAATGAGAGAAACATCATTAATATGTCTGTTACCCAGTTCTTAACTTTATTTGGAAATCAGGAAAATTCACTCATCTTTAAGTTGCAATCTCCCTTAAGAAAGTAAAAACAATTTTTTTGCAAATTCTATTTTTGCGAATTGTCTTTAAGCCTATTATCAGTATAATTTAATTATCTATATACATTTAAATAAAAGCTACAAAAATATTTTAACCTTCTTAACTCAATTTTGATTGGATATGAGTTCACAAATACAAAAAAGTCTTAGTCGTGTTGTGCACATTGGAAAAAGGAGTACTAGAGCGTAAATATGAAGACTTGAAACCCGTCCCGAATCTGATACTAATAGCCATGGGTATTGTTTCTTTGTCTGTAAAATTGGTACATGATATTTGCAGCAATATTTTTTTTTTTCTCTTTTTGTCTTTTTTACTGACCGGTAACGGGATCGCAACCCTTGGTGTTGCGCCTGTACCAGGGACCGGCAACGGGATCACAACCCTCGGTGTTGCACCTGCACCGTGCTCAGCCAGTGAGCGGGAACCGGTCTCCACATGGGATCCAAACCCTCGGCAGGAGCACCGCCACACTCCCAAGCGGTGCACTTCTCCAGTGCGCCACCGGGCCGGCCCTGCAGCAATATTTTTTAAATATCAAGAAATGTAAATTGTTATGTTTTAAAATGTTATGTAAGTTATAAAATACATTGCAAATGAAAGATATTCTTTTAACAAATTTAAAATATAATTTAGGTTTTCTGTACCTAAGCCACATGTGACTAAATAGTTAACTCGTTTAACATATCTTTTTTATTTCTTTTTTTTTTTAAAAGAGTAATTGGTTATACATATTTGTGAGGTACAGAGTTGAATGTAAATACTTGTGGAAAATGTGTGATGATCAAGCCAGAATAATTACCATATTTGTCATTACAAAACATAATCATTTCTTTGTGGCGAGGACTTTCAATCTCCTGTCTTAGCCATTTGAAAACATGCAGTAAATTAGTGTTAATTACAGTTGCCTACCTTGACTGTACATCAACAGAACTTATTTTTACCATCTAGCTGTTTTGTGTCCATTAACAAATTTCTCACTATCCTCCCTCCTCCTCTCCCTCTCTTGCCTCCAGTAACAACAATTCTGTTCTCTCCTTTTGAAAGTTTGATGTGTTATTGTGATTCTTTCTTTCTTTTTCTTTCTTCCTTTCTTTTTAATTCATTTTCTAGCTGCTAATTATGAGTTAGGACTTGCAGCATTTCTCTTTCTATACCTTGCTTATTTCACTTAACATAATTTTCTCCAAGCTCATCTATACTGCTGTGAAAGGCAGAATTTCATTACTTTTTAGGGATGAGTAGTATTCCATTCTGTATATATACCACATTTTCCTTATCCAGTTATCTGTTGATGAACATTGAGGTTGGTTCTGTATCTTTGCTATTGTACATAGGGCTGTGATGAATGTGGGGGTTGAGTTGACTCTTTGACAAGATGATTTCTATTCCTTTCGGTATATACCCAGTAGTGAGATTGCTGTATCATATAGTAGTTCTATTTGTAGTTGTTTGAGAAACCTCCATACTGTTTTTCATAATGGTTGTACTAATTTACAATCCCACAAACAGTGTATAAGGGTTCCCCTTTCTCCACGTTCTTGCCAGCATTTGTTATTTTCTGTCTTTTTGATAATAGCCAGTCTGACTGGGATTAGA
>NW_007737228.1:46104-47425 GCF_000696425.1 Galeopterus variegatus | reverse complement strand
CCTCCTCCTCTCCCTCTCTTGCCTCCAGTAACAACAATTCTGTTCTCTCCTTTTGAAAGTTCGATGTGTTATTGTGATTCTTTCTTTCTTCCTTTCTTTTTAATTCATTTTCTAGCTGCTAATTATGAGTTAGGACTTGCAGCATTTCTCTTTCTATACCTTGCTTATTTCACTTAACATAATTTTCTCCAAGCTCATCTATGCTGCTGTGAAAGGCAGAATTTCATTACTTTTTAGGGATGAGTAGTATTCCATTCAGTATATATACCACATTTTCCTTATCCAGTTATCTGTCGATGAACATTGAGGTTGGTTCTGTATCTTTGCTATTGTACATAGGGCTGTGATGAACGTGGGGGTTGAGTTGACTCTTTGACAAGATGATTTCTATTCCTTTGGGTATATACCCAGTAGTGAGATTGCTGTTATCATATGGTAGTTCTATTTGTAGTTGTTTGAGAAACCTCCATACTGTTTTCCATAATGGTTGTACTAATTTACAATCCCACAAACAGTGTATAAGGGTTCCCCTTTCTCCACCTTCTTGCCAGCATTTGTTATTTTCTGTCTTTTTGATAATAGCCAGTCTGACTGGGATTAGATGATATCTCAATGCAGTTTTGATTTGCATTTCCCTGATGATTAGTGATGTTGAGCATTTTTTAATGTACCTGTTAACCATTTGTATGTCTTCTTTAAAGAAATGTCTGTTCATCTCCTTTGTCCATTTTCTCAATCGGATTATTTGTTTTTTTACTATTAAGTTGTTTGAGTTCCTTGTATATTATGGATAGTAAGCTATTGTCAGATGCATGGATTGGAAATATCTTCTCCCATCTTGTACAAATGGATTCACTATGTTGATTATTTCCTTTGCTGTGCAGAAGCTTTTTAGTTTAATAGAATCCCATTTGATTATTTTTTCTTTTGTTGTCTGTGCTTTGGGGGTCTTATTCATAAAGTTTTTACCCAGTCTTATTTCCTGGAGTGTTTCCCTTATTTTCTTTTAGGAGTTTTATAGTTTCAGGTCTTATATTTAAGTCTTTAATTCATTTTGAGTTGATTTTAGTATATGGAGAGAGGTAAGGGTCTAGTTTCATTCTTTTACAAATGGACATCCAATTTTCCCAGCACCATTTATTAAAGAGACTGTTCTTTCCCCAGTGAATATTCTTGTTGCCTTTGCTGAAAATCCATTGGCTGTAAGTATGTGGGCTGATTTCTGGGTTTTCTATTCTCTTCTACTGGTCCTTGTGTCTGTTTTTTTACTGATACCATGCTGTTTTGGTTACTAGAGCTTTGTAGTATAATTTGAAGTCAG
>NW_007737228.1:43318-44703 GCF_000696425.1 Galeopterus variegatus | reverse complement strand
TTTCTAGAAAAGAAACAGAAAGAAAATTAATTAGGTAGCCATAGTGTTTTATGTTATATATCAAACTAATCTTTTGGCTTGTGGTGGAAATCCACTTCCTAAATAATTGTGGGTCTATTGTTCATTAGCGTTCTAAGAAAAAATTTTAAATACAGATATAGACTTCAAGAACAATGCTGGCATGTTAAGGTAACAAATCAAAAAGTATGAACTGTAAAATATAATGTAAAATGTAAGTATTAAAACTTAAAAAAAAACAAAAGGAAAAATAAATACACCAAATCTGGAAAGACTTAAAGGAAAGAATATTACAAGTAAAATATCTGAGCAGGAACTCTCTCTGGCAGAGCATGTTTTGGTGTATGCAGAATTATTGAATTAGCAAGCGAAAATTACTTTACAGTTTGAATACAATAAGAAGCAGCTTAGGGTTTGTTTGTTTTGTAAAGGAAATCAGAATGACCTATAAAAAAAGACTTGGAAAGAAAAGTGGAGCAAAATTCTGGGCAAGACAGGAATTATCAAGTTAAAGAAGAATCCAGAAAAAAAAAATAACATTACTATAGTGTTCAAGAATGACATGGAGGAGTGGCCAATTAGCTCAGTTGGTTAAAGCACAGCTTTATAACATCAAGGTCATGTGTTCGGATCCCTGTACCAGCCACACACACACACACACACACACACTATAGAAGCTGCAGTGGGTTGACTGAGACATCTAATGACAAGTTTAAGAGAGATGCCCAGGAAATACCAAACCTGAAAAATCAAACTATATAGAGCTACTATAAAAAGGAATTAGTGAAAGAATGTTTTCCTATTTCTTTACCTTTATGTAATTTGTATTCAATTTTTCTTCAGGGTTAAAATAATATGCTTTGACTTGAATTGAAGAGAAAAATGGAAATGAATATAGTCTGAAGTCTTCACTTTTACAGAACAGAACTTTTCTGAATCCTTGTCACCTATCCCTTTTAGTGGTAGAAACACCATTGAGAATCCATGGGATCTTTTCATATGTTACTGTGCATCAGTATAATATCTTTATGATTGTAGTTTCAGTTTAACAGCTTGGGAGTTAAGCCATATGGCAAGGGTATAATCTATAATATCCCCAACTTGATTTCATAAAGTGATAAACAGTTTTGCACTGACACACACCCCCTTTATTTTTGAAAGCTTAGGTTTTTTTCTTTTTCTGTTGTTTTTAGTCTTTTATTTTATTTTTAACATATTTGACCTCTTATGCTTCATTCAGTATTTTATTGACGCTTGCAAATGCATTTTCCCTCACTAAATTCTCTCAATTCTGGAGTTTTTAATGAGCCACAGATTGATGAAATAGGACTAGTAGGAGACAATAGTCATCTAAAAACCCCTGTTTT
>NW_007737228.1:40587-41800 GCF_000696425.1 Galeopterus variegatus | reverse complement strand
ACACAAAAATTGTATATATTTATGGGGTAAAGTATTACAGTACATGTATATTCTGTGTAATGATCAAATCAGGCTAGTTAGCATATCCTTTTCCACTAACATTAATGCGGGACAGTTTTAGGTTTTTTAATATATTAATCGGTTTTTTTTTTTTTTTTTTGCTAAACCTTCTCTTACTCTATCTCAAGCTCCCTTGACCTTTCCTGGCTTCATTACAGCACCATGGAGACCAAGAGTTATTTGAGGTCATTGACTTCTCCCTTCTTTGTAGAGGGTTTAAATGATTATGATCACTGTCTAGGAAAATAAACACTAAACACAAACGTGTGTTCAACTCTGAGCTTGGCGCAATTCTAAGCTTATCACATGCATTATTCTTTTTTTTTTCCTATCAACCTTATAAGTCAGGACCAGTATTAACTCCTTTTAAATATGAGAAAATTAAGGTTACATAATAAGCACAAAGTCAAGCTTTGTAACTTGTGCAAAGTCAAGCAGGTAAATGACTGAGCCAGGATTTGAACTCAAGCAGTATTTCCAGTACATTAGTGATAACCGCTCTGCTTTCTCTAATATACTAAGATATTTATGGGAGCCAAAGTGGATAGGCAAAAATGCAAGATGAAGCTGTTTCAAGATCCTAAACTGTATAGCTATTAGGTGTACCTAGGGTNAAGTGTTTGATTTTTATCAAGCTTTTAAAGAACTAGTGTCTATTTTAAATCCAATCTGAGATTTTGTTTTTTACTGGCTACAACTTCTTATAAAGCCAAGTTTAAATTCCTATTAATTCCAAAATTGTTATGCATTTGAATGTTCATGATGACCTTGAAAAATTAACTATGAAAAAATATTTAAAGAATGGCACTGTATTTACATTATGACCATTCTGTAGATAATTACATTTTCCAGCAAGCCCAGGTAATTATTCATGATAGCAGAAAGGATTATTTTAGCAGTCTACCTTTTCAGTTTATGTCTTAAATTAGTATGTACCAACAGAGAATTGAAACTATTTCATTATTTTGAGAGGGAATGAAAGAGTTCACAGTATATCATTTTAGATGCAATTGTATTTTCATTTATATTAAACTTAGACTCAGATATATTAAATACTATTATATTGACAGTTTGAGTACTTGTATGGTCTTGGTGAAAAATGCTTAGACTGTTCTTTTTGTGTAATTTCTAATCTGAGTCCTTAGCTTTACTT
>NW_007737228.1:12144-39558 GCF_000696425.1 Galeopterus variegatus | reverse complement strand
AAATGCAAGATGAAGCTGTTTCAAGATCCTAAACTGTATAGCTATTAGGTGTACCTAGGGTGACAAAACTCTCAATATAGAGACTTCAAACTCAAAAATTTTAGGGCTTCAGTTTATCACAGAGGAAGCATATAGTCAATACAGACTCAACTAAAGGTTTCTATAGAGTTATAGATTTACAAGGTAGAATAATGAAGGACAGAAAAGATTAAGGAAAATGCAAGATGAAGCTGTTTCAAGATCCTAAACTGTATAGCTATTAGGTGTACCTAGGGTTACAAAATTCTCAATATAGAGACTTCAAACTCAAAAATTTTAGGGCTTCAGTTTATCACAGAAGAAGCATATAGTCAATACAGACTCAACTAAAGGTTTCTATAGAGTTATAGATTTACAAGGTAGAATAATGAAGGACAGAAAAGATTAAGATTTAGTTGAATATAAGAAATGGATATAACTTGTAAAGAAATAGGAGAGGCAGGACTGGACTTCATGAGAACAAATGAAGACATGATCCTCACCATTTTCAGCCTTCCCAACAAAGACCAGTTGCACTTTAGACTTATGAAAATTACTGTGTTGACATAATGTTCATATGAAGATGTCAAACAGAAAGCTGAAAATTCTCAACCTCAGGGACTATGTTAGGAGTGGCATTACAGTCCGGGGAGTCTTCTTCACGTAAATGAAGTTTCCTTACAAAAATTCTTAATACATATGCTTTTCAATGAGTGACAAAACAAGACTGTTATTTTGTTTCTGCTATGATTGCTTTCAGAACATCTCAAGAAAATATGGAGAGGAGGGTATAAAACTTCAAATTAATTGCAGATAATTTTCCATCTAGGAAAGTCAAGATGATCATTTTAATATCAAAATGAATCAACAAGTTTAGAAATACAGCTGACTTTATACCTTCTTGTTTTACATAAAGAAAATTATACTATGCATAGCTGTACATTCAAATAAAAAATATATAGGGATACATTCAAATGTTAACATAGGTTACCTTTAGGTTATGAGTGAGGAAAGGTGACAGGAGAGCTTTCACAGTTTAATTTATACCTCCATGCTGCTTGAATTTTTAGAATAAAAGATGTATTATTTCATTTTTTAAATTTTAAAAGAAAATAGATCTTGGAGAAAGTTGAAGTTAATTTTACCTGGATTTAAAACGCTGAATCTTAATTCTGACTCATCATCTCTGCCCCATAATTCCCATTTGCTTAATCAGAATCTGGCAGGATGGGCCCCCAAAATCTATATTTTGACAAACTTTCCTATGCATTTTATGCAAAGTAGATTAGATATTCACTACTTTAGATGTAGTTTTAGTACAGATCTAGGTGTAAAAATCAAATTGCAGTAAAGAAAGGGGTGAATAAAAAATAAAAGATGCAACTATTGGAGCAAGAAGTAAAAAGCTGTGTGGAGAAATTGTGAAAAGAAGGGGAAAGAGATAAGGAATTGCTATTATTATGCTATTAACTGTACATTGCATTCAGGTACCTTTCATTAATTAATTAAGAAATCAAAATTTATTAGAGAATCCTATCTTTTAACTCCGGGGTACACAGGACTTTTTTTTATTTAGTTTTTTTCCCTGATATTGTGTGGAATGAACCCAAAGTAATAAGTCAAAAGACGGTACCTTTCATTAATTAATTAAGAAATCAAAATTTATTAGAGAATCCTATCTTTTAACTCCTGGGTACACAGGACTTTTTTTATTTAGTTTTTTTCTCTGATATTGTGTGGAATGAACCCAAAGTAATAAGTCAAAAGAGTAGTAGTTTGAGTTACACTGTAATGTAAGCACCAGAATATATTTGCTTTTATCTGTCTTTATTTCATTTATACAATAGACAGATTTTTTTAAATTGTCCACCCTATCTATAATATCTTTAAACCTTTTCTTGCAAATCACTATAAATTTATTTTATCCCTGTTAATTTATCAGAATCTGATATTTTTTATCTTTTCAGTATATGTAGGAACTCACTATTTTTAATAAATCAGAATTCTGCTGATTCTCTCTGGACAGCTGGCATTCATGTTTATAGCCTTGAAGAGAATGTGCTAACATCTGCATTTGATGATAACTCCATGTGTATCGTAGTTCCTTCAACAGAAATTGTTCAGAGGTTTGGAAAGCTAGTGATAAATAATTAATGAACACAGAAGCAATATTCTCACTTTATTGCCAGACTTAGAGGAAACAAACAGTAGAAGTTGTAAATCAAGCTTTCTTACTCTTTCGCCTTCCCTTTGACTCATCATTTAGCTGATTGCAGACTCTGCCACTCAGAAAACCTCCAGGCTTATAACATATCTTCATTTTATCTTGTCTTTAATTCATTTTGTCAAATGAATATCATGAATATTGAAAGCTTCTGTCCTTCAAACACCACTGAGACGTGACTTCTAGAGGCAATAACTTAACTTTGATGTGGTGGGTATGAGCACATCTCCTTCTTATTTTTTACATTAAGAATTTTTTTGATTTTGGAAAGCTTTTTATGATATTAAGAGATATTGAAAATTGAAAAATGATAGCAATTAATGGAAGAGAATTCTGTGTAACTTCTATATAAATCTTAGAACCAAGTTACAAATATAACTAGTAACACAACAATCCCACAGATGTGGGTGTTCATTCTGAAAGATTGATTCAAGTTTGGAATTCTCATACGAATACGGTAGCTGAAATTTAATATGGGCCTTTATGAATACATTGATACAAGCACTGATAAAAGAGATAATTTATTATAAGATGAAATCTGCCAAGAGATTCTGTATACAAACAAGTAAACAGAATCTATAAAAGTTGATAAAAGAGATAATTTATTATAAGATGAAATCTGCCAAGAGATTCTGTATACAAACAAGTTAAGTAAACAGAATCTATAAAAGGGTTCTTCTATGACATTTAATATAAGGGATTATTAGTTCAGAAAAGAAATTTTCATATTAATTATATTTTCATAACTTGTCCTATTGTGAAATTTGAACTCAACATACCTCTCAAGAAGGATAGCCATTGAGACAATAAAAAGTGTGAATCAGGAAAATAAAGCATACATATATTTATGCCAGGCACAATACATTTCAAATATTATCTCATTTAGCTTTCCCATAACCTGTAGAATACATATCATGTTTGTTTTATAGATGAAGACAGTGAGACTAGGAGATTATATACTTTTCTCCAATTCTCATGGCTCATGAGTATCATAACCAGGATTCACATGTAGAATTGTCTTCCTCTAAAGTTCAAGTTCATTCCGCTGTACTCTCTTGGGGAATGCCCGATTTCACCTTGTATAAAATTAATACCATATACTTGATAACAGAAGACTATTTCCTGGCATCTAATTGTCTAAAGCATATCATTAGCTGGCCCACAAGAATGAGATAAAAATCCTGTGCATATTATGGTGCTAGTGTTATAATATGGAATTTAATTTCTGACCATTTTCATCTTTAATGCAGTAGCTTTAATTCTCCGCTATAGTCTATTTAAAAATATTTATTTATTTATTCTAAATAGTCTATTTAAAAATATTTATTTATTTATTCTAATTTACAAATAGAAATTGCATATATTTATCATATACAACATGATGCTTTGAAATATGTATACATGTGGAATGGCTAAACTGATCTAATTACTACATGCTTTATTTCACATACTTATTTTTTTGTGGTGGGAAAATGTAAAATCTACTCTCAGCAGTTTTCAAGAATACATTCATTACATTGTTATTAAAAATAGTCACCATACTGAACAACAGATCTCTTGAACTTATTCTTCCTATCCGTCCAACAAAATTTTGGTCCTCTGTTTTCTTATAGTTTATCTATCATCTATCTTTATCAATCTATCTGTTCACCATCTACCTACGTATCTGCCAAGTATTTGATACTTTACTGTATTCCTAATCATTATTGAACTTATAATGTGAACAAGGACCATATGACATTCATTTTTACTTCTTCAATGACTAGCACAGAGGCTTTAAAATTTGTTCAATAAAAATGACTGTAATCCTTTACTTATGGGATTACATTGGCAGGCAGATTAATCCTTAAGACTGTTGTAAATCAGTGAAGTAGCATGGAAACCGAGGTTTAAAAGGAATTTGCTGGTTCAATTTTCAATTTAATAACACTTTTTACTCACAAAGTGTGAATACACATGGAGAAAAAGAGATACTTGGAAGAGAAGAAATCATGATCTTCATGATTTATTTTTTTCACAGGGGAGTCCTCCTCTGAACAATGACTTCTGTTAATATTGACTAATTGCCTACAATACAGAAATATTAATTTAATAATTCATGCTGATAACAAACTATATTTGTTTTCCACCTCTTCAAACAGCTTCATTCCCTTTCATTTACTTTATTTTTCCTTATTAGTAAAATTATATGCTGACATGAAAGGTAAAGAAGCCAGGAGTGAGAAATCAATGTTCTAGTTCCACCTATTCTAATTATATCTAAAATTTTCGGTGTCTTTTTGAGCATAAATTATCTAATGTGGGGATTATAATACATGCTTCATCTATGAACATTTTTTGCTTAATTTACTGAAAATCAATAATATGTCAAAGATAGTATAACATATTTTATGGCTTTTTAATCATTAATAATAATAAAAAATCAACATTTTATGTCTTCTTCCTGCTTTATATTTAACTAAGCTGAGCCCTGAAAAAAAAAAAAGACTAAATAATTTATGCAGACTAATGCAAGTAGCAGAATTGTTACTCATACATAAGTCTTATTTCAATGTCAGTGCTCTTGCTTTACAAATAATTAATAAGTTGATTTCTGTTTCATTTTGTTTTGGTACTTATCATGCTTATACAACTGAAAAAAGTAATAATTTCCCAAAACAAAATGAAACTGGATTTCTGTGGAAAAATCTGCTGGAAGTTTTCTCATTGAAATTTCAATTTGCACATTGAATTTATCTATTGATTCTGATGAAATTGCATGAAAGATTATAACATTCTACACTCTCACAGCACAGAAGACAATATAATCTAACCTCAATTTGATGTTATACTGCCTTCCTCAGAATGCCACAGAGTTGGCTGTCTAAATTAGGAACATCTCCCAGGTTAGGAAGTTGTTTTATCACTGCACAACTTTTGATTTGTAAAAAAAGTTTTTGTTATTAAAAATAAATTTCTTGGTTACTGCATTGAAAATGTTCTCCATATTTGAATGTTTGCTTTACAAAATAACACATGATCAGCCTATGCTTTATTGTACGTGAAATCTTTAAATATTTGAAGGTCAGTATTTCATAATTTTTTATCTTTTCAAGAATTTCAAGAAGAATTTACCTCTTCTTCCCATGCTTATTCAGTGGGCTCTCATTTGATATGCATTTGGGTTCCTTCCATCGCAGTAACTCTTTTTTTTTTCTCTCTTAAATGTTCTTTTATTATTTCTTTATTTAGTTAGTTTAATTTAATTTTTATTTTTAGCTCCCACAAATAAGTGAGAACATATGATATTTCTCTTTCTGTGCCTGACTTGTTTAACTTAATATAATTTTCTCTAGATCCATCCATGTTGTTGCAAATCGCAGTATTTCATTCCTTTTTATAGCAGAGTAGTATTCCATTGTGTAGATATACTACAGTTTCCATATCCACTCATCTGATGATGGAAATTTGGGCTGGTTCCAACTCTTAGCTATTGTAAATAGTGCTGCAATGAACATTGGAGAACAGGTATACCTTCAACTTGATGTTTTCCATCCCTCCAGGTATATTCCCAGCAGTGGCATAGCTGGGTCATATGATAGATCGATCTTTTGAGGAACCTGCATACCATTTTCCATAGAGGCTGCACCATTTTTCAGTCCCACCAACAGTGTATGAGAGTTCCTTTTCCTCTGCAACCTCGCCAGCATTTATCATTCATAGTCTTTTGGATATTAGCCATCCTAACTGGGGTGAGATGGTATCTCAGTGTGGTTTTGATGTGCATTCCCTGAATGTTGAGTGATGCTGAGCATTTTTTCATGTGTCTGTTGGCCATTCGTATATCTTTCTTTGAGAAATGCCTATTTAGCTCCTTTGATCATTTTTTAATTGGATTACATGTTTTCCTGTTGTAAAGTTGTTTGAGTTCCTTGTATATTCTGGATATTAATCCTTTGTGAGATGTATATTTTGAAAATATTTTCTCCCACTCTGTTGGTTGTTTTTTCACTCTATTAATTGTTTCTTTTGCTGTGCAGAAGCTTTTTAGTTTGTTATAATCCCATTTGTTTATTTTTCCTTTGGTTACCCGTGCTTTTGGGGTCGTATTCATGAAGTCTGTGTCCAGTCCCAGTTCCTGGAGTGTTTCTCCTATTTAACTCTTTCTGTCTGTGTTTCTGTTTGTTACTGTGCCTGAACATGAGTTAAGGTTTTGCCCAGCACAAGGACAGAGCATTTCTATACCTTGCCATGTTTTTAAATTATCTTTTTTTGTAATGAAGTCTAAGAATGCCTTCTAGAATTTGTGACAATGCTTCTATACTACTGACTTTTATTAAGCTCAAAAATACCTATAAATCCTTGTTCCTTATTTGTTTTCCATACAGTCAAGCAGTATCTCCTTATTTTGTACTTACCAGTCCATTATTAGACCTAATTTCAGGACTCCATATTTTTCCATGTTAAATTTCTTCTAGGGTTTATTCTCTCATTCAGTCTTAATACGATCATTTTATCCCATGCAAATTGTTTGCTGTTCCTCTAGAAAGTATGTCATGTAAATGATTTAGAATTTTGAGCAGACGCTTTTGGATGTCCAATCAGTCATGTTTTACTACTTAATATGGATATATTATTCAGTAATCTTTTTGACACTGTATTCTACCAGTTATGGATTCTTTTAACTTTATTTCAAATCTAAATCTCTTTATTATGTCCACATAGTATTTTGGTAGACACTGGTAAAATTCTGGATAAAATTCAGTTTATAATTGAGAGTACCAAACTTGTAGATTCAGTTGGAGTTCATAGTGGGTATATACTATTTGGACTTCAAGTGTTTTAAAAAAATTAAATGGCTTTAAGAGAGGCATGCACTCTGCACTTTCCACGGGGTTACTTACCAATCTACTCTTTTTGCTGTATGCATTTATCCTTTTGATTTGAACCCTGAAACTATTTGAATTTGAGACCACTACATCACTCCCTGATCTACCAGCTTTTTAATCCATATAAATCTCAACAATTTATGAGCTCATACCTAGGGTTGATCAGTTATCTTCATTCTAAGCATATACACGATGCTGTTAGAAAGTTAATTCTTGAATTTTTCCCAGGCCTGATATTAAGATTACTAGTCTTGAATTTAACTTCTCTACCTTTCTGAAAAGTGTGGCTCCATTTATTCTTCTCTAGTTTTCACATTCCTTGTGATTTTAAAAAATATTGCGTCTAATTGTAGCAACTTCCCATGCAATTTTTTCAATGCTTTGGGATTTAATTTTTCTAAACATGAAAACTTAAACTTCATTTAGAACTGCTATGGAAAGACCAAAAATCCTGCACATATTTTGGGATTCAGTTCCATCTGAATAATGTTTCCTTAGACTGAAATGGTAGCATGTCATTATTCCTGAGAGAGAGAAAGGTAAAAAGCAGGAGTTGAAAAGTGGTGGTTCAGTTTTCACTAGGTCCGATTAACGAAGATTGCCCTCAGCTTGACTAAACATTACTTTATAAAATTTTTTTATTTTAACTTCTCAATATACATTGTACTTGATTTTCGTGACCCTTTACCAATTCCTCTTCCTCCTTTCCTCTGTCCCCTGCCCCTCCACTACATCATAGCTGTTCACTTAACATGTTTAAGGAATTGTTGTAGTTGTGTCTCCCCCCCCTTTATTTGTTTGTGTGTTTATTTATTTTTAGCTCCCACAAATAAGTGAGAACATGTGGTATTTCTCTTTCTGTGCCTGACTCGTTTCACTTAATATAATTTTCTCTAAGTCCATCCATGTTGTCATGAATGGAAATATTTCATTCTTTTTTATAGCAGAGTAGAATTCAATTGTGTAGATATACCACAGTTTCCTTATCCACTCCTCTGATAATGGACATTTGGGCTGGTTCCAACTCTTGACTATTGTAAATAGTGCAGCAATGAACACTAGAGTACAGGTATCCCTTTGGCATGATGATTTCCATTATTCTGGGTATATTACCAGCAGTGGAATAGCTGGGTCATATGGTAGATCTATCTGTAATTGTTTGAGGAACCTCCATACCATTTTCCATAAAGGCTGCACCAATTTGGAGTCACACGAGCAGTGTATGAGAGATCCTTTTTCTCCGCAACCTCTTCAGCATCTATCATTCTCAGTCATTTGGATATTAGCCATCCTGACTGGAGTGAAATGGTATCTCAAAGTGGTCTTGATTTGCATTTTCTGGATGCTGAGTGATGTAGAACATTTTCTCATGTGTCTGTTGGCCATTTGTATATCTTCCTTTGAGAAATACCTATTCAGCTCTTTGCCCATTTTTTAATTGGGTAATTTGTTTTTTTACTGTAAAGTTGTTTGAGTTCCTTGTGCATTCTGGATGTTAATCCTTTTTCAGATGTATATTTTGAAAATATTTTCTCCCACACTATTGGTTATCTTTTCACTCTGTTGATTGTTTCTTTTGCTGTGCAGAAGCTTTTTAGTTTGATATAATCCCACTTGTTTATTTTTCCTTTAGTTGCCTGTGCCTTTGGGGTCATATTCATGAAGTCTGCACCCACTCCTACTTCCTAGAGTGTTTCCCCTATGTTTTATTTAAGGAGTTTTATTGTTTCAGAATGTATATTTAATTCTGTAATCCATTTTGAGTTGATTTTGGTATATGGGGAGAGGTACTATCCCATGCTGTTGGATCAGAAGAATTAACATTGTGAAAATGTCCATATTATCAAAAGTTATTTACAGATTCAATGCAATCCCCATCAAAATTCCAATGACATTTTTCTCAGAAATGAAAAAAAAAAAACTATCCAAACATTTATATGGAATAACAAAAGACTATGCATAGACAAAACAATCCTGAGCAAAAACAATAAAACCGGAAGCATAGCACTACCTTACTTTAAACTATATTACAAAGCTATAATAAGCAAAACAGCATAAAAACAGACATATGGATCAATGGAATAGAATAGAGAACCTAGAAATCAACCCATACTCCTACAGCCATCTGATCTTTGACAAAGGCACCAAGTCTACACACTGGGGAAGAGACTGCCTCTTTAGCAAATGGCGCCGGGAAAACTGGATATTCATATGTAGGAGAATGAAACTTGACTAAACTTAGACAGGCTTCTTCCTGAGTATCCTAATCTCCCTTTTCCTAGAGTATTTACTTTAGAAACTTGGGATTATAAATTTTTTATCTGCTGCTTTATCTTTTCCCAGCCTCTTGTCAGTTTTACAAGCCAGAAGTGTCTTTCTTAAGGTCCTCTGTGCCATCCCTTTGAAATCATTAACAAAGGTAAGACTTCTATCTTCCAGTCTCTGTTGAGGGAGTAAGAGCCTAATTTCAACAAGTGCCAATTAGCAAATACAGATGGCCTAGTCACATTGACCATATTCTCTGGTAAAGTCTTTCAGTACTTTTCCACTTAAGCACTCTCCCTCCTTTTGTTTCCAGGAAGTTGAATTAGATCCCTCTCCCCTATTGCAATAGTCTTGAATAAAGGCTCTTTCCTATTTAAATTGTATGGTGCATTTTTTGGGGTGTGTGTAGGGGGGGGGTGCATAATTAACCAGGCTACAACTTTCCCCCTTTTTTTGAAAATAAAATATTAAAATATTTTTCTTAAGTAGTGGCAACATTTATGGTGCACTGTTGCCAGACTGTGGATTCATTTACTTCTCATGTCATCATTATAATAATGCCAAAGGAAAAGTTCTAGTATTGCCCCTGATTTGCATATTAGCAGACTAGGCGCAGAGAAGTTTGTTAACTTGATAACTAAGATGCTAACCTAGGAATTCAACTCCAGAATTTATGCATTTTACCATTAGGCTAATCTCTCTAATTTAGCACTATTTAATACTATATTATTCTTCAATTCAGCATTCTTTTTTCTAAAGTAGTATTTACCTTCCAGTTTATTTATTTGTCCTTATCCTTATCCTTTTAAATATGCCTTTAAAGTCTGACCATAATGGACCTATCAGATCCTTCTTTAGCTACTTCAAGCCCAATAGCTTGGCACATATCTTGGAGTCTCACTCTGTGCCCATCTTTATTCTCAACTTTTGTAGTCTTTCTCAAGTTTAAGGCATATTTTTTACATTCCCAGCATACTCCCTTCTAGCTTTCACAGATTTGAAGATGACATAGTCCCTTTCTCCAAAGGTTAAACAGCATGTTTTCATTTTCTAAATAAAGTAATGAAGCATAAAAGGTAAATTGAAGTAGCAATAACAACAACATGAGTTTGCTGATGGGGAAAGTTTTTGGTAGTGATATTGATGACATTGTTTGTTGAATTTTTTTTTGTTGTTGGAAATGACAAAAGAGAATAGCCTCATAGCAATTCACTAGACCATCTCAAATATCCATAGTGTGTAAGCTGATCATCACTCACCCTTGGGCATTCAGGGAACATTAGATTACTGTTTTTTTTTTTTTTTACCTTGTTTAACTCTTTCACTTTTTTAGTAAGAATGGTTGTTTCCAAAGCAGTATCCAAATTTCAAGCATGACACCAGTTTATAAATTAATTTATGGATGTGCTATTCACTTAAGATGCTTTACATTCTGTTGTTTTGTTTACTTTTTGCAGAAAGGCTTAACATTTTTCTTTTTTGTTCCTAAATATCCATCAATTGTAATAAGGGTAATTTGTACTTTGGTTGGAGTTCTGACTTACAGATAAATATTTGTATTACTTCTGGCAAATATCAATTGGTTAAAAAAGAAAGACACATGCAGAAAGACAGACAGACAGACAGACAGACACACACACACACACACACACACACACACACACTTTCCTGTATAGAGTACAAGGTCTACCTGACAGCCCATCATGACTAGCAAGGTAAGCAGACTGTTAATACATCCTGTACTGTGTTCTATCTTGTGATGCCTTCAGGAAATCTCAGTGAAAGTCTAAGTGAAAAATAATTGAGAAAGTAGAAAAAAATTAAAAATTAGATGACTTTTGTGAAGGAAATTTTAACATAACTTTAAGTTAAAAATCTAATTTTAAAGGGAAGCATGAGTCTTATTTGAAGACAGGAAACTTCTTTTTTGAAAATGCAAGGTATGTTTTCCTTTGTGGAATTTAATAAGCTGATATGAATCAGTATCTTAGCATTCTACCTAGAAATGGAAAGCAAAATTATCTTTCTGACCAAAATGGTGACACATAATTACTCATTCTCAAAAGAAATCATTAAACTACAGCATTTTCAAATGCACATTTGCACAGATACGATATCTATCTTGAAGAGTATAATTTAATGAAGAATATTCTGTTATCCTTTGGAATTTAACTGAATGTGCAAATAACCAAAAATCAAGCTCTGAGTAGAGAGGAAGTACATTTACTTATGGCAATGTGACACAAAAATATGAGCTATAGATGGTCACTGAATTGAAAGGCATAATAGTCCAGCCAAATATTCTTCATTTAAAACTTTTTTTTAAATTGAAAAGGTGATTGCATGTGTTTCACTTATTCTTTCATTGAGGCTTATAATATGGGCAATGCCTTTTTAGAAAAAAGGGAAAATCCTGATTGACCAAAATGAAAAATATTTGAAAAGGAAGAGATGTGGACGTGAACCAATCAAAGCCTATAGGGATAATATTTTGAATTCTGTACTTGCCAAAGACACAAAATATTCTTTCCTATAATTAAAAGAGAAAAATACTCTTCATGGTGTGACCTGTGATCACTGTTTACAACTTTGATTGCTCATTTTTGCCACCTCTGTACCATTCTCAACCATTTTTGCCACCTCTGTACCATTCATTCAGATCATAGACTGTGACTATACTGTCTTATTCTGAAATACCATCTTATTCTGAAAAATAGTGATATATCTTAACAGATCATAGACTGTGACTATACTGTCTTATTCTGAAATACCATCTTATTCTGAAAAATAGTGGTATATCTTACCACTATTAAAAATTAAGCAGAAATTCATTTTGATAAATCAAAAATCTTAATTATTCAAGTTGCAGTGAACTTGTAATAACCTTTCATTATATTATTAGTTTTTTCTATTGTCATAGGTCACAAATTTCTGATCAACTCAATTTTAAAGGTATTCTCCCAAGTGTATTTTTTTGTACTTCAACATGAGCAAGAAATCTAGTTTTTTACCACGGATGCTATAATCCTCATCAATGTGTAGGTACATGAAGTATGAATGTAAGCTCACAAAAAGTTTCTAAAAGAATAATGCACCATTAAAGAGAAACAAATTTTTATGTTATTAATTTGTATTAAGAATAAGTATTCACGTGAGCAGGAGGGTGGAAAATCAGCTTTGTATCTCATGAGGGATCCACCCCTATGATCCAAACAGCTCCCAACATTGACACATTGGGGATCAGATTTCAACATGAGCTTTGGGGGACAACATACCCAAATTCTTTCAGTCCACTTGTGTGGAGACAATTTCAGGGAGTTTATTTTTATTTTAATGTTCCAGAGGCTAAATATAGGACCTGGTACCCAATAAGTGTATGCTTAATGGATGACTGAGATGACTGCTTGTTTGAAAAACAATCACAGATGAAAAAAACAGAGTCAGTAAAGATGGAAGTAATGAATTTTTCAACATGCCTTGGTTTCACCAGGATTCATAGAAAACCCAGAGACAACTTTATTCATTAGCAAAGAATTTTTTTCTTTTCTTTTTTCTTTTTTAAAATTCTACTTCTCAATACACATTGTAGTTGATTTTCATGCCCCTTTACCCATTCCTCTCCACCCCCTTCTGTCCCCCCCACATCATATCTGTTCACTTGACTTAAATAGTACAAGGAATTTTTGTGGTTATTCTGTCTTCTTCCCCCCCACCCCTTGATTTGTTTGTATGTTTATTTATTTATTTATTTTTAACTCCCACAAATAAATGAGAACATGTGGTATTTCTCTTTCTGTGCCTGACTTGTTTCACTTAATATAATTTTCTCTAAGTCCGTCCATGTTGTTGTGAATGGTGGTATTTCATCCTTTTTTATAGCAGAGTAGTTTTCCATTGTGTAGATATACCACAGTTTCCTTATCAAGTCATCAGATGGTGGACATTTGGGCTGATTCCAATTCTTGGCTATTGTAAATAGAGCTGCAATAAACATTGGAGTACAGGTATCCCTTTGGCATGATGATTTCCATTCCTCTGGGTATATTCCCAACAGTGGAATAGCTGGGTCATATGGTAGATCTATCTGCAATTGTGTGAGTAATGAACATACCATTTTCCATAAAGGCTGCACCATTTTGCATGATTTCAGCAAAGTTCCAGGATACAAAATCAACACACAAAAATCAGTAGCATTTCTATACTCCAACAGTGAACATGCAGAAAAAGAAATCAAGAAAGCTAGCCCATTTACAATAGACACCAAAAATAAATAAATAAATAAAATATTTAGGAATAAAGCTGACCAAATATGGGAAAAATCTCTACAAAGAGAACTACACACCACTGTTGAGAGAAATTAAAGAGGACACAAGAATATGGAAAGATATCCTTTGCTCTTGGATTGGAAGATCCAATGTGAAAATGTCCATATTACCCAAAGTTATCTATAGGTTCAATGCAATCCCAATCGAAATTCCAATGACATTTTTATCTGAGATGGAAAAAGCTATCTAGACATTTATATGGAGCAACAAAAGACCATGCACAGCCAAAGCAATCCTGAGCAAAAAAAATAAAGCTGGAGGCATAACACTACCTGACTTTAAACTATATTACAAAGCTATAATAACCAAAACAGCATGGTACAGGCATAAAAAGAGACACACAGATCAATGGAATGGAATAGAGAACCCAGAAATCAATCCATATGCCTACAGTCATCTGATGTTTGACAAAGGCAGCAAATCTACATACTGGGGAAGACACTGCCTTTTCAACAAGTGGTGCTGGGAAAATAGGATACTCATATGTAGGAGAATGAAACTAGACCTGTACCTTTCACCATATACCAAAATCAACTCAAAATGAATTAAAGCATTAAATATCCATCCTGAAACAATAAAACTCCTTAAAGAAAACATATGGGAAACACTCCAGAAAGTTAGCAAAAAATTTTATTGGTTAAAAATATTTCCTCCATCTTATGCCATTGCTTCACTGAATTTTTCTATGAAATCTGTTACAGCTGCACTGTCATTAGTTAGAGTTGGGCAGTAAGGAGGGACTGTAAGTAGCTCCATGCTTGCCCCTTCAGCTGCTGCTTCAGCCCTTACTCATGACTGAGGACCCCACAATTCTCCAGGACCTCGATGCCTTCAAAAGCCTCCAGATTCTTCCTCAAACATTATTTCAATTTCTCAAAGTATACTAAAGGTACAAAGCAATGCTGGGGTGTATGTGGAATTTGTTAACATAGGAGTATATTTCTGGTTAAGTTTCTGGGAAAATTAGAACAGCACCTGCCCGTGTGAAGTATGTAAGTAAAAAAAGACATAAAATTACATAAATCAGATTACTAAATCTGAGAGTAAACGGGGTGAGATTAAAATGGATTTGATCTAGAGATACAGGGGATGACACAATCTTACCTTTGACATTTAACCTTGCCCCACAAGGTCTCCAAAGCTAAGTATAAATTATAATAAGGCTTTGGTTTCAAGTCCTAGTGCAGAGTCAGCAAAGACTGACTAAGCAAGGGCACCATTTTTCTTTGCTACCGGAAGGAAGACCTGCAAACCAGAGAGCCTCCCCTAAGGCCTGAACAGAGCTGGCTTTGTCTTAGGTCATAGGCACCTACAGGGTTGTAACAAGAGATTGTGTACTATATAGGAAAATGTCACAAAGGAGAAATTTGTGCCTGGAATTTTTTCCCTTGGATTGGCTGCCTCTATCTCTAGGACCACTTTAGCCACAAGGAAAACTTGAAAAGAGGGTCATAACAACTATTTGCTCAGAATTATGTGGTAACAGTGAAAGCTCTGCCCACTTCTTGCTCCTGGGTATAGAGCCAGGTTGTATAGCCTTAAATGTTCTTCATCTAGAACGTAAAGATAATATTATCTAGGCTTTAAAAAATTACAGCTTCTAAGTTAAATTAGGAAAATGAGTTAGTCTTGAAGACTCTGGAATCAAAAATTTGTATAAACCTAACAAAGCATTATAATTTGTCAGAAGAACAAGTAAGAAGAGTAATGCACATTATGGCAAAAATGAAAGTGTAACAATACAGAAAAAAAAAAAATCAAGAATATTTATCTTGCAAGTAAGAAGAGTAATGCACATTATGGCAAAAATGAAAGTGTAACAATACAGAAAAAAAAAATAAAATTCAAGAATATTTATCTTGTGAGACACCAAAATCTGTGGAAATTTTGTTAGTATTGATTGTTAAAGAATGGTAAAAACATACAGTATACTCTCTTTTTAAAGGGAAAAATTGAAGATAAAATTAAATAGATGATGTATGAGTAGTTGTTTATAACTGTAAAATTTACAGTAAGTATTTCATAACTGAAATATTATTGTGAATGTGCTCAAGGGAGGAGTTGTGTCTCCTTCCTTCATTTATCCACAGTGACTTACACATAATAGGGATGTTAAATGAGTAAATTAATCATTATTTGTAAATAACAAACTTCTGCTGTTTTCCATAATACGTTAAGTGCTTCATGACATAATTAGAAGAAAAGTAGAGAGAAAATGGCAACTACTGTGTCCCTATGTTATTGTATCAAAACCCAGATCTCTTCAGTCCAGGGCCATCAATTTCTTTACCCTAGTGGTGACAGCTGATAAATTTGATAAAATCTATCAGATACATGGTACCAAGTTTTATCCTGCATGAAAACACGTCTTAATTCATTTAATCTTCATAGCAAATCTACCTTTTTTTACTCACCACTAGAAGAGGGAGTGTTGAGGAAGGGTTTAAGGATATTTAGCTGATGCAATTATTTTATGGCCTGTGCATTTTGTGTCTTTTCTAAGAAATCTTTGCCCAAATAAAGGTTACAATGGAGTTCTCTTTTGCTTTCTTCTGTGTGTTTTATTGCTTTTGCTTGTGTTTCAAGGTGATTTTTGTATGTGAAATAAGGATTGACATATTTTTTTCTCATATGAATACTAGTTTTTCCAGCACTGTTTTCTGAAAAGACTAGTGTGTTTTATTGCTTTTGCTTGTGTTTCAAGGTGATTTTTGTATGTGAAATAAGGATTGACTAGTTTTTCCAGCACTGTTTTCTGAAAAGACTATTTTTTTTTTTTTTTGCCATTGAAATATCTTGGTAATTTTGTTGAAAATTACCTATACATATTTGAGGCTATTTCTAGATTATTTATTTAGTTCTATTCAGTCTATTTAGAACAAAATGTATAATTTGTTCTAAATGTCCATATTTATATCAATATCATACCCTCTTGATTATAGTAACTTTATAGCAAGCCTGGAATTCAGTACATTGAGTGCTTGACTTTTTTCTTCTTTTTAAAATTGTATATGTGACGCCTAGGGAAAAAAAAAATATTAGTAAAACAGGTATTTGATAAGGGATTTGTAACCAGAATGTATAAATAACTCTTACAATGCAATATTAAAAAGAAAATAACTAATAGTGAGCAAAAAAGCTTAAATAAGCTCTTCACAAAAAATACATTGAATGGTCAGTAAATAATATAATGATCTCAACATCATTAGCTTTTATGGAAATGCAAATTAAAATTATGATGAGTTACCATTGCCTGCCCACTAAGATGGCAAAACAAACAAACAATTAAACACCTAACGCCATCAAGCACGAGAGAAGATGTGGAACAACTAGGACCCTCATACATTGCTACTGAGTATTCAAAAGGGTGAAGCTATTTTGGAAAAGAGTTGACAGTTTCTTATAAAGTTAAACATGCACCAAAGAACCTGGAATTCTACTTCTGTTTTTACGAACCTACGACAAATGAAAACAAATGTCCTCACAAAGACCCGTACTTGGTGGTTCATAGCAGTTGTATTCAAAACAGCCCCAAATTGTGTGTCAACTAAGTGAATAGATAAGCACATTGTGATGTATAATAAAATAATACTCAGAAATAAATAGGAATGTACTGCTAACACATGCTACAACATGGGTGAATCTCAGAGGCATTATGTTAACAGTGACAGAAGCGAGACAAAAAGGACTAGAAAGAAGCTCTATGCTTCTCTTTATATGATGTTTTAAAAAGGCAAAATTATAAGGAAATGAATCATCATTTTCCAAGGCCTGGGTATGGGAAGATAGGAGTTAAGGGAATGTTAGGGGGGGATGGAATAGATGTCTACATCTTGATTGTGATGGTGGTTACACTAAACCACATATTTGTCACAGCCATCAAATTTTAACTGTAAAAAGAATGATGATTTTGTGTGTAAATTATATCTCAATAAACATAATAATAAAAAATCCATATTACTTATTCTTAGAAAAATTTCACCTGCATTGTTTCTCAACCTGGTAAACTATTACAAGTGCAAAGCACACACACACTTTTTTTTTCTTTCAATTTTCTTTCCTTCCTATCATCTACGTTTTCTTCCGCATTACACCCAGCATGAATACGTGAACTATAAACGTGGGCTTTATTTTTTCTGAACCTGAATCTTTTTTATTTTTTCTAAAGCAAGTCCCAAATGAAATTCCCAATGAAATGAAAATCAGTTTCTCCCTGTGCGGGAGATAATTTCTCGCATCCTGAAGGATCGGGTAGGTGTGATAGAATCTAACTTAAATTCTTGCCTAGTTTACCTGGAGTTTCTACTAGTTCTTCTAAGAAGAGATTGCCTGTAGTCACTCACAGGTTCCCTTGAGTTTAAGCTGCTTATGGAAAAAGAGAAGGGGAAGGGTAAGCCAGAAATTTTGTTTAAAGACAGCCTGTAATCTTAACTAGTATTTGAAAACTGAACATCTTACCAAGATAGACCCTTTCTCAAAAAAAAATGCACTTATATAATTCTATTTACATTCAGTCTTAAGGAGTTCAGGGACAATGTCAAGGCCACAGAAAATTCTCTATGAGAGCAACAAAGACACTCTTAAGTCCTTGAAAATACTTTTCTTTAGTGCCTATCTCATCACAGAATCAAATGCATTGATAAATAGCATGCATATGAAAAGGATAATGACAATTTCTTTTCTCAGTTAAGGTAACATTTCAAAATGTAGTTTAATTTTTGGTTTCTATTTCCAAATAGCAACATAAACAGAACAGGAATAAGAACATGAGGCAATTTAAGAAACATGACATTAGGAAATGGATGAAAACTCAAATGGAACTTTCAAAGTTGTTGTCTTGCCTTACTTGATTTTTATACAGATGACATCTGTTCTCAGAAAAATGTACTGCCACCCTACAAATAATTGATGTGCTACTGTGTGAGTTTGCACAGCCAAAGACTTTTTTCCTAAGTCTTTCCTGATTTTGTAGACCAAAAAACAGGTAAAAACAAGGGGCTAGGGTTCTATTTGCCCCATAAATGTTTTTATAAATACTACTAGGATAAAGAAGAAATATTGTTGAACTTAAATATAGCAGGATTTATATACTTTTACATGTGGAAAATACCCTCATCTTCCAATTATCCATGATAATGGTGAACAGGTAGAGATGGCATGAACTCAAATACCGAAAAATATGACACAAAACGCTTTACAGCTAAATAGGTCAATTTCTTTACTCATCATTTTTTAAAAAATCAACATTGTTAAAAGTAACAACCAATTTGAGCAACTAGTCATGAAAAATGAATAATTACCGGACATATTGTTGCCTGTACCTCAGTTTCCTGTGGGGGTTGTCATTCCCTAAGATGTGAGTGAGCAGCAACACTAACAACAAGAGTCTCAGGGCATCGGAATTTCCACTAAGAACAACCAGCTCCAACAGAACAAAACAGAAGTTACTTCAGCTAGGTCTGTGTTTTGGAATCGCGTTTATCTTTGTTAAAAATTCTTCACGCAATTACTAATTTTGCAGTGGAAAATTGAATTGACAAGACATAGCTTTTACTAAACACAAGAGGGTTTCCTGCCTTATTATATTCCTTACAGTGGCTATTCATGAATTTTCCACAAACTTTTATTTATCTGTTTTCTCAGCAGAAATAATACCCTTGCTTTGTAGACCAAGAAAATCACCACTTTATGAGCTATGTACTTTTGGTAAATTTCTTAACTGCTCTGTTAATCCTTTAGTTTCTTCATCTCTAAATTGGGGAGAAATTATATAGTGCATATCACATATGTTTATTGAGGAGTTTAACAAAATATTTGATGAGAAGTGTTTAGAGCAGTCCCCGGGACATTGTAAGGACAAATGTGTTATAGTGTTATTGCTATTTTTTTCATCTTTATTTTCACCTTTCTTGGTCATCTTAAAACTCCCTCTAAATTTTCACTGTATTCTCTTTCTATTTAAAGAAGACTATCCTTTCAAATATCATATTTACCTTAATTAAAAAAAATTCAAGGTGTGATGATTTGATGGCCCAGAGAAAACCACCCAGAGATGGTTGTCTTCCAGGTATATTTTAAATTCCTTAATCTAGTATCCACAATTTTAATCTACTCTATCTGCCCAAATTTTATATGTATCACTCAATCTTCCCAGTATAGCTGGTTTTTTTCTTTTCTACCTTATTACTATTGCTTTTTCATTTCTCTGAAATGCTCTTCTCTTCTTCACCAACCAAAATCTTCCCTATTTAGCACTGAACAAGCATTCATAGAGTACTGTGTGGCAGAGATAATTACTGATCATTAATAATGATGTATTGCCCCACAATTTCCAGTCTTCTGGCATTCTGGTGGGTATATGTGACTTTTCCTAACCAATGAGTTTTTAATGAAACACAGAAGATGTGTTTTGAATTTTTATGTAAATTTTATCCCAGTATGGAAAGACCTTGTGTTCCAAATCATGTGTCTAAAAGGTGTTAGAATTTCCCTTAGCTCGAGACATTGAATAAAACCCACAGTGAACATGTATGATGAGAAAGACATAAAATTTGTAATGTTGAAATTCTGATGCATTGGGTTGATTTGTTACAACAGCAGAAACTAAATGGTCCTGAATATCTAAAGGGCTAGAGATAAAGGAATGAAGGACAAATTTGCCGTCCTCAAGGACACATAGGGTAGAACCTTCCTGTCTAATATGGTAGCCACTAAACATGTTTTAAATTTAAATTAGTTAATATTAAATAAAATTTTAAGTTCAGTTCCTCTGTCATATTAGCCACATTTCAAGTATTTAATAGCTCTAAGTGTCTAGTGGCTCTCATACTAGATGGCCTAAGAGTATTTTCATCTTCGGAGAGTACTATTGGATAGCATTCGTCTAGAAGAATGTATAAAGAAGGACATAAGCTATTGCAATACAGTTACATACATGGTAACAGAGCTGTAGGTAGAGTATATTAATAGATTAAGTGTGTTGGAAAATAGAAATTCTCAAAAAATGTTATTTTTAGGGTATTTTGAGAAAATGGAATGGAATGAAACAACACCCTTTAATTTTTAAAAGGTGTAAAATCAGATTCCATTTTTATGACCTTACTCAACACATATATCAGAACAGATAAGCAATGACATATACAGAATTGTTGAATGTTTTTGTATTAGATGCCTGAAAGCACTGGAGACAACTACATGCTCCTCAACTTGGGGCTGGAAATATACATAAATTATGATATATCTATAGAGTAGGATATTAGGCAGTTTTCAACATAAAATGAATTGGAGTGTCCTCATGGTTGGGCTCCATGTGGTGAGATAGTCCCATCTGAGGAAGAAAAAAATCACCATCGCCACAAAATATGCCAGGCAGGGAGAATGAAGCTGAACCCGAACAAGTTGTGAGGCTCTGGATGCTCTGGAGTTTGAATTTCTCTAGGAGTTTGGAGGACTGATCAGTTCTTCAATTCCTAAAACTGTGGCCTATTTTCAGGGATCAGGGAAATACAGACACGTTGCCATAAACGTCTCTCACGGCAACAAGAATGTTTGGATGCCAATGGAGGGACTTGTACAAAGATGCAATGTTGAGAACTACAAAGTTGTACTCACTGGGGGTTTTAGTTCCCATTAAGTGGAATAAGGGCATACAATACTGATTTTCCCACTGAGTACAACTAAAAATCCTGGACAATATGCATGAAGTAGCTATTTGAGGACTGTGCGAACTAAATTTTAGCACGTGGACTGGGAACTCAAAGTATGGATATACTGGTGGTGTTTCCCATTTTTTGCCTTGTTTTCTTTATCTCTGTTGTCTCCAAGCCTAGGATCAAAGACAGCCTGAAACCTGGAATTGTACACCAGTTGCTGGTAGAAACGGTTTCTGAAAAACTCTCTTTCTGGTCTGAGGAGCATGAAATGGAAGCCTGACTAAACAGATACTGGGGGAATTTCCTGTCTTTATCAGTTATGTTTCCTGTTGTTTTCTGCCTTAGCCCCCAGGCAATCACAGCTGTGTGTGTATTTTACCTAACATTTGGTGAGTTCCAAGGGGGCAGATGTTCTCTCACTTCTGCTGTTGTGTGCCCATGATCTACTACTGCCTAGACATATAAAATATGCAATATATATTTGTGCAGAAAAGCTAAAATATAATATGAGACAAAAGGTGGAAGAGGTTTTATCCACAAGAACAGGAAGTGATCAGCAAGAAGACGACTTTCAGGATGTTTCAATCTAGGGTAAAACTACCCAGAAGTGGTAAAAAGGGTCAATAGAGTACATCATTTGAGGTCATTTATTTGACAGGTGAAGTAGAAAATAAAAAAGACTACAATCATTAGAAAGAAAAGAAAATTCCAGTGAAAGTTTGCATTAGGTATTATAAATTACATCTCTTAAATTTTACACATATGTGAGTAATACTGGCTTACAAAAGCATTGATGCCTCATGAGATTTAAACAACCTTCATTTTCTATATTAAGGAAAGGAATCCTAAAATAAAGCAAGCAACCACTTCAACCCACATATATTTAAGTGCCACTCTGGCTAGTCTTTTTGTAATTTGAGTTTAATTTACTAAGTTGAGGGAAGACTTTTCTAATATTCACCCTCGGTCAACTTTTCTAATATTCACTGTGCACTGAGCCCTATGTGAAGCAGCAGTGCTCAGTGAACAAAAGTTGCATCCCTCTCTTGTGGGCAAGGACTTTTGTTTCCATGATTTGCTCTCAGTGGTTTTCCTTATATTTTTCTACCTCATTTTTTTTCACACCTCTGTGATTTCAGGCATTAGACAATGCAATAAATTATTTCATACACTGTCTCCTGGACATCTTCCAAACAAAATGCCCTCATTCTGCTATTTTGTACAGTCTACATAGCATCTCATGATTTTATTGGATACATCAATTGTGCAGAGCATTTGATTGTATATGGACAAACATGACCATACAATTTCTCTAGTTTATCTTCTGTGTAATGTATACTTTAAGCAATGTCATAAATGTTCCCAGCCATTTCCCCAGCTTGTCCTCCCTTTACAGACACATGCTGAAAGCAAAATGTGCAAATTTCTTCTTCACAACAAGATTACCCCACCCTGGGGCAATTACTTCCCCGTTTGAATTCATTTTGTGTTGTGTTCTGTGCTGTTTAATATTTATAAAATCACTTCATTTACCAAGTCTTTAAGTCCAAGAATTAAGTCCAAGCTCCTAAAGAATTCACACCAGCCCAGACTACCTGGCCTTCCCTTAAATCTCTGTGGTTCTAACTTCATGAGCTCTTATGTGGCATTTACTGTATTCATCTCCCAGAAGCTCGGCTACTTGATACCTGTAGGGAACACTTTGTTCTGATTAACTGAGCTTTCCAAAAAGCTGAAGATATGCATCCTGAGCAGCAAACTCTTAAAATTAATTTTAAATGGACATCATTTAAAAGGTATTATGCTTTTCTTATGCCTGATTGTAAGATATTAAAATTGAAGACACATTGGAACATAAAAACATATTACTAACACCATTAACAAAAGGACTCTAACATAGGGATTTTTTCCTTCAAACTTGTCAAATCTGGGCAAAATCACTTTAAGCGTAACTAAAATTAAGATTCCTGGCCTTTGCTGTAGACCTATCTAATCAAACTTTCCCAGAAACCAATTGACTTATGTGTGCTTGGGGGTTTGGGGAGGGAGGTTTGGTCCAATGCAAAATGGTGAATACTGAAGTGATTTTACAGTTCTTCAAGCTGCTTTTAGTGTTTGCTTCTCTTTTCTCCCTTACTTTGTGACTGGCAGCTGTCATTGCTCACTGCTGCCAGCATACCAGCTAGTAACCAGGCATTCTCCTGCTGTCTAATGTAGTCCTGTTCTAAAAAATGATAAATATTGAAAAATTGATCAATTTCTTTACAATAACAGAGTAAATATTGTGTAAGTGTAGGCCCAAGCGTCTCTCTTATGCATATGTAACAAATTTACGTAATGGGCTGAACTATAGAAACAGCTTTAATTTTTCTCCCCGTTGCCTTACCACATTCTGTTGAAGTCCCTTTTCTGCCCTTGGTTGGCATTTCAGGGATCTGCTACAATTTGGGAGTCACATTCAGATTTGAAAGTATCCCATCCAACATAAATAAAAACTTTAATCTTGTATTCAATTTAAATCTTTCCCCTCTCACCAATTCAGGCTTTACCAAATATGCTATAGGTCCAGCAGGAAGGAAGGACTGGGATGGGAGGATGAAATCTGGTCTGTTATTTCACTGTTTCAAATGTCCTTTCTCCCAGCCACACCCCAACAATTTTTTATTTGTGGTTCTCAGTTATGGCAGGTGTCCATATTTTATGTATTTCCTGGAACACATCAGTGGTTTCTTTGCAGACTGCCAACACTGCACCATTTTTTAATTTTTTTGTGTGGGGATTTATTTTCTAGCACACCTCTCATATCACCCGCATGAACTCTTGCCCTAGCTTTCCAGCTGAAGGTTCCCCTGCCCTGGCAGGCAGCTTTCTTGGGCATCTTCCAGGGTTTCCTTTTGGGCCACTGCAAAACTTCCTAATTTCTTGCCCCCCAAAACAGGGGAAGTGTAGATCTGCTCCCACCACTGCCCTTCCACTCTCTCCTCACCTTCAGCTTTCCTCAGCCAGCTTTTGACTTGAAGATTTTTCTAGAGAAGGACAGGTACCTGTTCTTTCGTTTCTTCTAAACTCCAGACATGACAAATGTTTTTTCAGTAACTCTCTCATTCTTTCCCTAACAGTTTCTGCAGGTCGGCTGTATGTCTTCACCTGCAGACAACTCCAGACTCTTGGAGTAGTACCCTTGCTGGTCCCTCACTTTTTCGAGGTATAGAGGAAAGAGCCTCCTTTCTTCCTGCCTCCCTGGGAGGGAAAAGAGGAAATGGCACAGCAGTCTCTATCTCTCATGAGTTGTAGGCCCTTTTTTAAATATCACCTGGAGACTGAGGATGGGTATTGAGAGTGACCAGCTTGGCTACCTCTTAGTAAGTCCTCTAGAATGTGTAAGTGCCTCTCTTGAGAATACAAATCTGCATTTTTTACCCCTTGTCTTGAACTTACTTCCTCAATTTTTAGTCCTTTTCATCCTAAGCAACAGGAATAATCCCATTTACCAGTAGATTGACTGAACCGAGGTGCAATTACTTTACAATATCCATCGTAGCTGCCCAGAAGCCTTTTTCATCTTCTTTTATTCCATATCCTGGTATATTTTAGATTTTTCAATCTGCAATAGTGATATGTTTCTAGTTTTTGATAAGTGTATTGGTGTAGACTGCCCTGAATTATTAATTTTTTAAATGTTTTAGACTCATATGTATATTAGTCCATTTTTGTGTTGCTATAACAGAATACTTGAGACTGGATAATTCATAAAGAAAAGAGGTTTATTTGGCTTACAGTTCTGGGAGAGCTGTGTCTGGTGAGGGCCTCAGGCTGCTTCTACTCCTACCAGCTAGTAACCAGCCATTCTCCTGCTGTATAATGTACTCATGTTCTAAAAAATTATAAATATTGAAAAAATAATCAATTTTTTTGCAATATCAGAGTAAATATTCTGTAAGTGTAGGCCCGAGTCTCTCTTATGTGTGCATAACAAATTTACATAATAGGCTGAACTATAGAAACAGCCCCTTCCCGTCCAAGAAAGGCATTAATCTATTCATGAGGGATCTACCCTGCAACCCATGACCCAAACAGCTCCCAACACTGCCAAACTGGGGATCAGATTTCAACATGAGCTTTGAGGGGACAACATATTCAAACTCTATTAATATGTTCATATCTCTTCAAGCTAATTAGAACTGACTCACCAAATTTTTTAAGTCTTACACTTTAATCAAATAAATATATATTAAGTCCCTGGCATTATTTAAGGAAGGCACTCAACATGTATGTATTTATTAATCATATGTGTTTTTCTTATGTAAACTTTCCCATGGAAACTTTTCAAGAGCAATGCTTTGGTGTTTCCTATGTTAAAAAGGAAAGAGTTTGGAATTTGATTGATAAATTCAAATGTTACTGACTATTCAGTACATCTGAGATTTCAGGAAAGTTACTAATTTATTTCAACCCAGTTTTTCATTTTTTAAAGGACAATATCTATTTTGTATGTTCACGAGAATTAAATGATGCAAAGAATATAAATCTTCTATAACATAGTATGAGAGAGATTCACATATGTTAGTACCCTTTACTTATCCTGTATGATATTCCACACTGAGTCATTCTCTTTCAGTTTGCGAGGGTGATTTCTTATTCTCAGAATAATTAATCTTTCAGTATCTGTATCACGAAATCTACAGATCAATTGCATTAGCTACTCTTCACTCATTTGTATTATATTTTGCTGTAAGTCCTCAGAGAACTATAAAAAGTACATGTATTTGCCAGGGGCGGTATTGTTGCTTTTTCTAATTCCTTCTGAATTCCATGATGTAATTAATCTGAGCTGGGTGCTCTGTCAACTTCAATAATCCTGACGACCTTATTACACTCTCCAGCGAAGAGATAAGTATTCAGTGAGCACCTGAGGGAATTAGATTCTACTGTCATCATTACCAGCTGATGTTTTTAGAAACCATTTCACCCCTTTGTGCATATGAGAAATTGTATATTAAACTGAGAATGAATAGAATGCTGTGTTTGCCAACTCATTTTTATAACTGGGAGCAGGGTGGAGGAGGTGAGCTAGTGAGGATTCTAATAAGGAAGAAGAAAATTAAACTGCATCTGTGTAGGTAAAACTGGGTCTATTTTCATTATTAAAGTTGTTTGTCATTGCAACAACCACTGGTTGTTGTCTTAGGGAAGTACTGGATGTGCCTGCAGTTTTAGAAAACATCTTTTCAATTTTGCTTTGCTGCTTTCGACTTGATTGCTGAGATGGTGGTGTGATTGGATACCTGAATAATAATAAATTTTGGCATGCAGATTTGAACAGTGAAGAAAAAAGATGAGGAAAATAATGGTGGTGGCTTAAGCCCATGTTAAATTTATGCAAAAATGTGGTTAGCCAAATGATGAACAGATGCAGCTGAGTATTTTCATCATTTTTGTTAAATATCCTGCAAATGATTCTGGCTGGTTGTACAGGAAAATTGCATCAAAGTGAAGTGTGTACATGAGTAAAATATTAATGACTGAGTCCATTCAGTGGGCTATAGATAATGCAACTGTTTTTAGCCTCCAGCTATGGAAACATAACTTACTTTTTTCTGGGGAAAAAAATCAAACTTCTCATTTTGTTTTATTTCAATCTAATTTCCTATTTATTCACTTTTATTTTCTTAGTTTTTGACACTTCTTTTTTTGAGTGGTATCTTCAGCATAGTTATAGTGTTTCCTCAGCAATAGAAGTCAAAGAGTCAGCACTTATAATCTTTTTTTTTTTCCTTTTTGTCTTTTTTACTGACCAGCAACGAGATCGCACCCCTCGGTGTTGCGCCCGCACCCCGCTCAGCCAGTGAGTGGGAACCGGTCTCCACATGGGATCCGAACCCTCAGCGGGAGCGCCGCCGCACTCCCAAGCGGCACACTCTCCAGTGCGTCACTNTGGGATCCGAACCCTTGGCGGGAGCGCCGCCGCACTCCCAAGCGGCGCACTCTCCAGTGCGTCACCGGGCAGGCCCAGCACTTATAATCTTTATTTAGACTTTGGGTTACTCATGAGTGGTGAACAC
>NW_007737228.1:5849-11518 GCF_000696425.1 Galeopterus variegatus | reverse complement strand
GGGCAGGCCCAGCACTTATAATCTTTATTTAGACTTTGGGTTACTCATGAGTGGTGAACACCTTAGAGAGAAGCCCAGTGAATTCTGTCTGAAGTAACCCTTACGATGCCTCCTTAGTCACAACAAGTCGTGGGTAGACTGGGGAAACAAGGACTGGCCCCATTTTCCATAAAATCCTGGCCAGACAGGGATGATTGGATTGAGATCTTCTGTTTTAGAGGGATGAATGAAGGCATACAGGTAGTAGAGCAGAGTGAGGGTAGGCAAAAGGCTAAAAATGTACAGAGAAAGCACTAAGTAAAATTTGTGGAGTAGAAGTGGCTGAAAATGAATAGAAAACACAGGCGGAGCAAAAAAAGAAAAGAGAGAAGTGAATTGTTCATTATAATAATACCTTAGAAATATGTAACCAGACACTGTACAAAGATCCCTTCATACACCGTCTCATGCAATTATGACAATCTTACAAAGCAATGAGGATCCTTCCAAACCCTACAGATGTGGAAAACTGAAGTGTGGGGAGCTTAAGAAACTTGTTCAAGGTCATATGACTAGTTGAACCTAGCAGTTTAGCTCCAGAGTCTGTACTCTTACGCACTATGTTACTTTTTTGCTTTCAGTATCACTTGTTGCAGCAGAAGGGGAGTTGGAAATAATTGTCATAGTAATAGCAGAAATGGAGAGTAAGGAGCAGCTTCTTTAGTTGAAATCAGTTATATTTCACAGGGTCTTCTATATTATCAATCTATATTGTAGTTCTTTAAGTCCAGTTTATGAAACTCCTCTTTTTCTCCTGCAAGACCTGCTGTATGGTTCTGAGGGCTCCAGCACCCTTATCCATTGGAATTTTCTAAAAATAATATNTAATAGCAGAAATGGAGAGTAAGGAGCAGCTTCTTTAGTTGAAATCAGTTATATTTCACAGAGTCTTCTATATTATCAATCTATATTGTAGTTCTTTAAGTCCAGTTTATGAAACTCCTCTTTTTCTCCTGCAAGATCTGCTGTATGGTTCTGAGGGCTCCAGCACCCTTATCCATTGGAATTTTCTAAAAATAATATGGGGAGAGACCTGAAAAATGAAAATGAGATATGAAGATATGAGCACAGAGTTGTTTAGGCAGAGATGTCAATGAGTGTAAATGCTTTGAAATAGAAATGGTTCTGGCATGTTCTAGTTTTAGCAAGAAGGCCTGTTTAGCTCTGTTCTGACAGAGATCCTTTGTGCGCCATTTCAAATCCCTTAACACTTAGAACACTGATAGTAACTGATATGTAATAGGGCTCAATATCCACTTGTTGAATGGATAAATAAATGAAAAAAATGCATGAATAAAAACAAAGAAATATGTGGGCACTGAGCATTGGTGAAGGGAAGTCAAATGTCCCCACAATGGCAAAGGAGAAGAGAAAAGACAGCTTGAACATTTAAAATGAGAAAACTTCCTCTAATTCATAATAATTAAATTAGACCTGCTTCTTTGTTTATATTTGTTTTACCCAATAGCCTCATGCTCTTTACTTGGCTTTAGAGACCTTGTGTTTTTCCAAACAAACGTATATCGTTCATTAAAAAGGCCATTTCTAGCTTTTCATGAATGAGGAATAATGCCAATATTTGACAACTTTATTTCATCAGGCTGTTCATTCATGTATAGTTATCAAGATCATTTATTTCTAAATATATGCTTGAGTTGATAGCTAAGTCAAAACCAAATCATTGCCAGATTGACTGCAGACACATTATAATAACTCCCATGCTCCTCCTGACCAACTCTACAGATATACTCTTTGCTGATTTATGTTTTATAAGTTAGATAATAATCCATCTTCAATACAAACTGTAATTTTACCTAATTGTGCTCTCTAGGATATTATCACTAACAAATTTATTAAAAATTTACAAATAAAATACTTGACATCCACTTTGTCTCCTGTTTTGATGTTTCTCAATCAATACACTGGTCTTGTGCTGTATATCTCTATTATATGATGGTATCATCTGGTATCCTAGCATCCTGAGTTCTGCTTCTGCGTCTGCTGCTGGTATTAAAACTGTCAATTGTTTGCATAAAATATGGTAAGACATTTTATCTTTTATTCACTCATTTTTTAGTGGAATCAGTGAACATTGGCCATAATTGCCTAAGAACTTGGCGTTATGGGGGGGTGTCTTCAAGAGATTTATTATGAAGAAACTGTTAATGGATTTCACATTTTTTTTTGCACCAAAATAAACGTATACTAAGTTGTTACAACATATCTGAACAGGATCAAGTTTGAGGCACTAAGAAAGAAAATGCAGCAGTTTGAAATGGTCCCCTATCAAAACAAATTCTGCTAAAATTGAAGCAAAAACAAACATCAAATTTATGGTGAAGCTTGGGGAAAAGAATGGTCAAATTATCAATGCTTAAGAAAAAGTTTATGGGGACAATGATCCAAAGAAATCATTGATTTACAAATGAATAATTCATTTTAAGAAGGGACCAGCGGATGTTGATGATGAAGCCTGCAGCAGCAGACCATCCACATCAATTTGTGAGGAAAGAATTAATCTAGTTTGTGCCCTAATTGAAGAGGACTGACAATTAATAGCAGATACAATATCCAAAACCATAGACATCTCCATTGAAGACTTACACAATTATGACTGAAAAATTAAAGTTAAGCAAACATTCCACTCAATGGATGCCAAAACAGTTGCACCCAGATCAGCTGCAGACGAGAGCAGGGCTTTCAACGGAAATTTTAAATAGCTGGGATCAAGATCCAGAAGCATTTCGCCAAAGAATTGTAACAGGAGATGAAACATGGCTTTACTACTATGATCCTGAAGACAAAGCACAATCGAAGTAATGGCCATCAAGAGGAAGAAGTGGCCCAGTCAAAGCAAAAGTGGAACCATCAAGAGCAAAGGTCATGGCAACAGATTTTGGATACTCAAGGTATTTTACTTGTTGATTTTCTGGAAGGCCAAAAAATGAAAACATCTGGTTATTTTGAGTGTTCTGAGAAAATTAGTAAAACCTTTAGCAGAAAAATTCCCAAGAAAGCTTCACCAGAGAGCTTTTCTCCACCACAATGTTCCTGCTCTTTCCTCTCATCAAACAAGGGTAATTTTGTGAGATCTCTACAATTTAAAAACCCATACATTATTGCCATTGCATAATACTTTTTCTCTAAACGCTATGTTTGTCCAAGTTCATGAGCAAATTATTAAATGAGACTCAAATATTACTTTATGGTGTTTTCAAAGATGGAAAATTGCACATGCGTATGCACACATACACTTAGTGTATAATGGCTTCATTAAAACTCATCTGTCTGTTCTCTGGAGTAGCAAAACTATCTATTTATTGCAGATATCCTCACTTTATTCTCACTTTATCTGCCCTGCAAACTGCCAGAGTCATCTGCCTGTAGAACTGGTCTCGGTTTGATTTTAAGGTATATTTAACAATAGTTACCAATTCTGATTATGTTGGGTAGACCAGAAGTTTCAAATAGAAGACTATGTTGCACAGTTCTCTTAGTTTATATCATATTTATAACCAAATATCTTGCACCAACACAAAAATAATCCTGATAATTAGAAAAAAAAGCATGTTAAGACTGAAAGCAGAAAGGGTGATTTCTGTCTTTAAATATAAATTGATAGAATAAGAAATTATTTTCAAATAAACGATCAATTTTGTAGGGTCAACCATGGTATAACAGAAAACAATATTATACATACTTAGTTAACCATTGCAATATTTATAATTACAAAAAGTTACAATAAATATTATGTAATATTTAACTGAATTGATTCTACTGCACACATAGGGAGTTCTGAGAAAATTAGTAAAACCTTTAGCAGAAAAATTCCCAAGAAAGCTTCACCAGAGAGCTTTTCTCCACCACAATGTTCCTGCTCTTTCCTCTCATCAAACAAGGGTAATTTTGTGAGATCTCTACAATTTAAAAACCCATACATTATTGCCATTGCATAATACTTTTTCTCTAAACGCTATGTTTGTCCAAGTTCATGAGCAAATTATTAAATGAGACTCAAATATTACTTTATGGTGTTTTCAAAGATGGAAAATTGCACATGCGTATGCACACATACACTTAGTGTATAATGGCTTCATTAAAACTCATCTGTCTGTTCTCTGGAGTAGCAAAACTATCTATTTATTGCAGATATCCTCACTTTATTCTCACTTTATCTGCCCTGCAAACTGCCAGAGTCATCTGCCTGTAGAACTGGTCTCGGTTTGATTTTAAGGTATATTTAACAATAGTTACCAATTCTGATTATGTTGGGTAGACCAGAAGTTTCAAATAGAAAACTATGTTGCACAGTTCTCTTAGTTTATATCATATTTATAACCAAATATCTTGCACCAACACAAAAATAATCCTGATAATTAGAAAAAAAGCATGTTAAGACTGAAAGCAGAAAGGGTGATTTCTGTCTTTAAATATAAATTGATAGAATAAGAAATTATTTTCAAATAAACGATCAATTTTGTAGGGTCAACCATGGTATAACAGAAAACAATATTATACATACTTAGTTAACCATTGCAATATTTATAATTACAAAAAGTTACAATAAATATTATGTAATATTTAACTGAATTGATTCTACTGCACACGTAGGGAAGTATTATTTCTTAGATTTCCAAACTCTGGTTTGTACATTTACATATTTTGTGTTGAGAAATAAGTAAAAAGTTTCTGGTTGTGGATATGCAGTTTGCTCTCTCTTGTCAAAGTGGCTTTTTATTTTCAACAAAGTTGGCCACTCACTTCTCATATTCTAAGTTTTAATGGAATAAATTATTGATAAAAAGAATCATACAGCCCAAGTCTATAGAGAAAAAGAGAGGAAACAGAGAAGTGTGAAGCCACATAAACTATACGACTGTAATATATATATATATACGTATACATATATATACATATATATACATATATATATATGTATATATATATATGTATATATATGTATACATATATATATGAAAACTTTTGTGTGGGTAAAAAATTATGATCAAAGAAGCAGCCAAATTGTTATACTTTGCCAAAGTTTAGTATTATTTTGAGTCAGGCATTGAGGATAGCATAGATATTGGCAATCCTGTGGCAAGAATGGAATAAGCCGTTAGAATAAGTAAAGTACACAATTAAGAAAAAATTGTAATAAAGCTGTAATTCTTTACTAAACTGTCTTTGACATAAACTATGCTACTTTGCATGTCACATGTTACACAGTAAAAAGGAGAGAGTGAAGAGGTTTTAGAAAGTCTCTGACTATGAAAATAAGTTTCATTGATATTTCTATTTAATTTTGAGAAAATTTCAGAGAGTATCTCACCATTAATTATTCTCTTAAAATCTTCTTTTAAAGGGCATATTAATGTGTATGTATAATTATAAAATTTATTTAAAATATCTTATTTTGGGGCTGGCCTGGTGGTGCACTGGAGAGTGCGCCGCTTGGGAGCATGGCAGCGCTCCCGCCGAGGGTTCGGATCCCATGTGGAGACCGGTTCCCACTCACTGGCTGAGCGCGGTGTGGGTGCAACACCGAGGGTTGCGATCCCATAGCTGGTCTGTAAAAAAAGACAAAAAGGAAAAAAAATAAAAATAAAAAATAAATAAATAAATAAATAAAT
>NW_007737228.1:0-4050 GCF_000696425.1 Galeopterus variegatus | reverse complement strand
AATGCATGAACTGTCTTTGTTCTCAAATCTAAAAATGATGTTTCCAATGTGTGAACTCTTTTGAAAAGTAATTGTTAAAAGCATGACATTTATCAGCCACATTAAATTATCTGCTGCTCTAAACAGACTTGAGATTTGGCCACTACAATTTGATCACTGAAAGAAATTAATAAAGATTCAAATTTTTATTCAGTTTCCATGATGGCAAGAACAGATATTCCAGAGTTTATAAAATCTTAGGATAGATTAATTTTATCAAGCATAACAGTAAATATAAAACAGTGGGATATATGAGCAATGCAGGCAAATCGAGAAATGTTTTAAAGCCAGGCGTTTTCTCTATTCTGTTGGTTAAATTTAATTGTAGCTCTTTAAGATTGGTTAATTGCTTTTGTTGTGATGTTGTATGTTTTATCATAAACTTTTCTTTTGCCATATTAAGCTAACAAATCACGTTTGTTTCTCCATGTAAAAATTAAAATATAAAATTTATGACTAAATAATTATTTAATTGTCTACCCTCAGAACCTAGCATTTTAGCTTTTTACAAAAGTTCTGATAATCTCATTAATGCTGCTCCTAAAAAGAGAAAATAAATTAACCAAAATTTAATTGCCAAGATGCTTCCTAGGAAATGGAAGTTATGAGATGAATATTAATTAATCTAATTTGTATTTTGCTACTAAGGAGAACCCTTCATATTTCACTGTTTGGAGTCACAATGTACTAAGGCAAACATAGACAAGTGATAGTAGATTGCTATACTTCTCAAAGATAAATTTAAAATGTCATGATTCTTAGAGATTTTGAGTTTGCTCAAAAGTGTGAGATCTTACATTTATTTTTTTAAAAAGTAGACTAAAAACAAAAAAAAGAAACTAATTATTTAATGGTGCAGAATAAAAACTTGAAATATACAAATATCTAGAAAGATTTCATAATTGAAATAACAGTAAGAGAACTTTGCTCCTCCTTGCCAAGACCAAAATGAATCTATTGTTCTTCTCTTGGAATTAGCATAACAGACCATTATTCAATTCAATACACATTTACTTCTACAATTTATTCTATTAACGTTTACTGAGAGTCAGACATTGTGCTGGGCAGGATACAAGACAACCACGGTCAGTTCCCATTACACTTGCAGTCTAATAGAAAATCCTGCACTTTGTATGGAGCTGTGTTAGGGTTAACGGTCCCTGCTTTCACGTGTGCTTACTCTGTTTATCTCCACTGGTAGTGGGAGAGGTGAGAATGATGGAGACTGGGGTGGTGAAAGGGATGGAGGGAAGTGATAATTCAAAAGTGTTCAAGTACCTGGGAGACAAATGTGCTCACGTGACCCAGAGAGGTGGTGGCAGGAGGGGTTGTCATTCTGTTATTCACATCGCACATGTTGCTTGTAGGATTTCACTATGAATAGAAATAAAAGCCACCAACCAAAATTCTTAAATATCAGATGTCCACTTGCTTTGATGAAAGTAGTCCGGAGGATGCAAGCCATGGATAACACTGTATTTCCTTAGAGATGAACTAAACACCCTGAAGAACTCCATGATTTGAGAAATAGGGCTTTTTGTGGATTATTTATATTGCATTTAAGGGGATTTGTACACCCTGTAGCCAAGTTTTATCTCACGCTTTACATTCCCCAACACCAGACAAGAGAGCAAACAGGGGATGCCAACTTTGGGAACTCCACTCTCAACCTCATAATAGCTTAGCATCCAGGGTATTTAGGAATAGAAGAGTGAAACAAAAGCAGAGTCTGTAAATGGAGTGGTATGCAGAAATTTAAGATATCTTGTAAATTTTCCATCTTGTGGTATACACACCCTGCATAACCAACCCCTTGATTATGTGTGTGTTGTGGGTGAGAGGCTGTGATTAGGATGGGATATAACTTCTGTGATTAGGTTACTTTTTACTGTGAGTTCGTCAAAAGGTAGATTACCTTGAGTGGACCTGACCTAATCATGTGAGACCTTGAAAGAGAGTGAAGCATCAGAGAAACATTTTCCTTTCAGCTGTAAACTTACATATTGTGAGAGGAGGTGATTTCACGGCAAGTGGCCTCTAGAAACTGAGAGCAGTCCCTGGTTGACAGCTAGCAAGAAAACAGAGATCTCAAGCATACAACCACAAAGAAATGAATTCTGCCAACAACCAGTGAATTTGGGAGGGGACCCAGTACTCCAGATGAGACAGCAGCTCTGGCTGACACCTTGATTTCTGCCTGGTGAGACCTTGAGTAGAAGACCCAGTTAATCTATACCTGGACTCTGGACTCACTGACATCATCAGATGATAATTTTTTGTTGTTTAATCCACTAAGGTGTGGTGATTAGTTATGTACCAATCAAAAACAATTGATACAATGGATGAATTAAATCTATGTGGCCTTGTGTAAATTAGTTAATCTCTCTGTGCCTCAATTCCCTCATTTGTGAAGTGACATAGTATGTATATGACAGAGATATTGTGGTTTCACTTTCACAATTGAGGTAAAATTTATTCTCCCTAAGAACATATGCTTAACACTCAAAATAATACACAAAAATTGATTACATAAAACTTTATCAGTCATGTTCCTGACACAATGTTACAGAGAGACATATGTGATTTTTAAAACTCCAAGTGCTTTTTTAAATTCCACACAAAAAATGGTCTAGAATTCTTTTCCAGTCCCACACACTTGTATGGCAGGTATGCAGAAGGCACTCAATACCTTCTGTGGATGCGTCAATGAGAAATAATACAGAACATGTAATGAATTCGGCAGAGTACTAGAACATTTCTTTCCTTTTTTGATGTAAGTGTACTAAACTGTAGATAACGATGATCATAGCTATCACAAGGAAACAATTTTATATGTTGTTTCTTGATGGTTTGCTGATTACCAGTTAAAGATATTTACTCTGATGTTTATCATTGCTACAAAGAAGTAACCGATCTCTAAATTGTAGGGCCCATATTCAATTGTAGTATCTGTAGCAGAATTATTCAGTAACATAAATTGGTATTAATAAAATGGGGTCGTTGTTAAATGTTCTTTTTCTTTATCCTGAACACAGAAAGTCATCATGAAATAAAACCAGAGAGAGAAAGCTGCTGGAATTGGAATGGGCTGGGTTGGTATCAGAACAGACTCCCATACATTATAAAGAGATATAGAATCTACAAAAGATTGAAAACCTAGACATATATCTGACTTTTCTTCCTACTCTTTTTAGGGCTGGAAGCAGGGTGAATAAAAAGGCTGATCTCTTCCGGGGAAGACCCACTTCACCATTTACATCATATATCATTACTGCTTGCCTGTATTCTCAGTTATTCATACATAGCTTCAGACATAGAACATCCCTGTCATTGCAGAAAAAATAATACACAAAAATTGATTACATAAAACTTTATCAGTCATGTTCCTGACACAATGTTACAGAGAGACATATGTGATTTTTAAAACTCCAAGTGCTTTTTTAAATTCCACACAAAAAATGGTCTAGAATTCTTTTCCAGTCCCACACACTTGTATGGCAGGTATGCAGAAGGCACTCAATACCTTCTGTGGATGCGTCAATGAGAAATAATACAGAACATGTAATGAATTCGGCAGAGTACTAGAACATTTCTTTCCTTTTTTGATGTAAGTGTACTAAACTGTAGATAACGATGATCATAGCTATCACAAGGAAACAATTTTATATGTTGTTTCTTGATGGTTTGCTGATTACCAGTTAAAGATATTTACTCTGATGTTTATCATTGCTACAAAGAAGTAACCGATCTCTAAATTGTAGGGCCCATATTCAATTGTAGTATCTGTAGCAGAATTATTCAGTAACATAAATTGGTATTAATAAAATGGGGTCGTTGTTAAATGTTCTTTTTCTTTCTCCTGAACACAGAAAGTCATCATGAAATAAAACCAGAGAGAGAAAGCTGCTGGAATTGGAATGGGCTGGGTTGGTATCAGAACAGACTCCCATACATTATAAAGAGATATAGAATCTACAAAAGATTGAAAACCTAGACATATATCTGACTTTT
>NW_007737227.1:43619-55440 GCF_000696425.1 Galeopterus variegatus | reverse complement strand
GAAGGAACGTGGAGTGAGATGATATGATGCATGTTAGCATAGTAAGGATCTGAGAAGTACTGAGGTAAAGAAACCAGCATTTCCTAGCTTACTGGATCATAGCCCCTCTCCCCCATTTAAAATTTAAATCTCACCAAACTAGAGTTCTATGGAACATGGCTCAGGAAGTGTCCTAGTCTGGCCCAACTTTCAGATTTACAAGGCTATGAATATTTACTTCTATTTTGAAGGACTAAAACACGGCCAAGAGACCAAAGCAGAGATCAGGGAGCTGCTCCTGGAAGCACTTGGCCTGGGGCACCCCAGTGATCTCCTAGGAAGGGCCACATCATAGGGGTGAAGGGCCAACCAGAGAGGTGGCAGAGGGACAAGTCACCCCAGCAGGGTCTTGCTGCTTGTCTGCATGTGCACCCACACTCTACAAATGCCTGGCTCGATCTTGCTGTATTTTGCCTTCCAAATCACAGCCAGGCAACTCTAGGGGTTGTCTTTCTGTATCACTGAAGCATTCTGACCACTGCCCAGCGGTATTTTCTTAAGGACTATGTGCAAATAGAGTCACCGTTTCACTTGGAGACTCAGTTCTAGGGAAGGAACGTGGAGTGAGATGATATGATGCATGTTAGCATAGTAAGGATCTGAGAAGTACTAAGGTAAAGAAACTAGCATTTCCTAGCTTACTGGATCATAGCCCCTCTCCCCCATTTAAAATTTAAATCTCACCAAACTAGAGTTCTGTGGAACATGGCTCAGGAAGTGTCCTAGTCTGTCCCAATTTTCAGATTTACAAGGCTATGAATATTTACTTCTATTTTGAAGGACTAAAACACGGCCAAGAGACCAAAGCAGAGATCAGGGAGCTGCTCCTGGAAGCACTTGGGCTGGGGCACCCCAGTAATCTCCTAGGAAGGGCCACATCATAGGGGTGAAGGGCCAACCAGAGAGGTGGCAGAGGGACAAGTCACCCCAGCAGGGTCTTGCTGCTTGTCTGCATGTGCACCCACACTCTACAAATGCCTGGCTCGATCTTGCTGTATTTTGCCTTCCAAATCACAGCCAGACAACTCTAGGGGTTGTCTTTCTGTATCACTGAAGCATTCTGACCATTGCCCAGCGGTATTTTCTTAAGGACTATGTGCAAATAGAGTCACCGTTTCACTTGGAGACTCAGTTCTAGAGATCCCTTGGAGGAAATTCTATTTCAAGAAAGTGAGGATTTAATTAAATAAATACACATTTAATTTCCAGTGCTTGGTAGATTTCAAGAGACAATCAGTCATTTACTCTAAAGTGTGTATTTCAGGCACTCATGTGGTGCTTATTAACCTCTAAATGCCACCAGCTCAGCAGGGTTTGGCCTCAGAAAGACATTTTGCTGATAATGGGTAGCTCCACAGCAGGGGCCCACATCCTTGCATGATGCTAGAGGGGTTTGGTGTGGCCTGTTTCCCCTTGCAATAGTCGAAGCTTATGTGAGATAATGGCGAATGATAATAACAGGGTTTGGCCTCAGAAAGACATTTTGCTGATAATGGGTAGCTCCACAGCAGGGGCCCACATTCTTGCATGATGCTAGAGGGGTTTGGTGTGGCCTGTTTCCCCTTGCAATAGTCGAAGCTTATGTGAGATAATGGCGAATGATAATAATAAAACTTCTGTCTTTCTCCATACAGCTGATACCTATGTGGTTGCCAATGATTCAGTCAAATATCAAGGTAAGTCACCCCTGGGCTTCCTGGAAGCTCACTGTCCTCCAGAGAATATCAAAACATTCACAGGGATTGTTGATGCTCCACTTACTATGGAGAAGGATGAATTCAACTCGCTTTTGGTCTTAGAGGGCTCATAATTCAGGAGACCCTATGGGACCGGTAAGGGGCCTGCAGGCAGAGGCTGACAGCAGAAGCCACTGTCCGACCGGTCACTGTTGATGACAGTGCAGGTGGAGGGGGAGTATCCCAGAGTCTAAGCGAGGCTCAGCCCACTGATTACAATGCAGGCCGAAAAGTTACCCCATCTCTGGGGAATAACCATGGGATCTAGGCCCAGGCACATCTAGTGATATTTCCTGGCCACTAAAGTTGATTTTCTACAATGGGAAGAATTCTATTAAGAAAGGATAACATCGAGTGGATGACAGCATTAGGTGTGAAGGAACCTACCCCCTCATTTTGCATATGAGGAAATTTAGGACCAAAAGGAAGAGTGACTTGGACAGGGTCCCATGGTCTAGAAGGGGAAGACGCTGGCTGAATGTGTCTCCCAATCCCAGGCCTCACCTTGAATGATGCTTTGTCATTGGTGCTATCTGTGGCCACTGGTGGGGGCATCAGCACTGCTGAAAACCTCATCTCAGGACTGGTTTTTACTGTGAAAAGTGAGTTGCTTGTACTTCCACCTTCAAGCATTCCAGATCGCCTCTCCCACCCATTTCTTTCTCTACTTTGTGGCAGTCTGTGGCGATTTTACATTCACAAAGTGCCAAGAGAAGGCCGAGAGAACTTGATGAGAAGCTGGGAGAAAGAAGAAGAGCTTTCATTCCCAGCTGCTTCATGTTCACTAACATGTGGACAGAGAGACTAATCATAATTAAAATGTAATGAGCACTTACCATGTGCCAAATTCTGTTCTAAACACTCTGTTCACTCATTTATCCTTACAACCTCCCACCCTGCTAAATAAGGGTTACTACCTCCACTTGACCCATGAGAAAACCCAAAACAGACTGGAAAACCTTGTTCCCAAAGTCGCCTACAGAGGAGCCAGGCTTTGCACCCAGGGAGGCTGTCAGCAGAGCCTGGCGCTTACCCACCACACTGGGCCATGTGGGATGCAGCTCCTGGGGGTAAAAGTGTGTGTCAGCCCAGATGCTGGGGTGTCAGCTTTATGCTCCTGTGGCATGTCATTTGAAGGATAGATTTGAGCCAGGGTGACTCTAGAAACATGGTATGGGCCCATGTCCCCCGCCCCGAGTGCTGCCAAATTTGAGAGTTTGCCAGACAGCCCCTGAGCCCAGCGTAAGTTCTGCTTGCAGAAGCAGCCCCGGTTGCCATTTCCCGAGTTGCCCGTGAACGCTAGGAGGAAACTAACCCATCTTGCCTTTTCTTAACAGCACTTGTCTGCGGGCCTCCAGCTTCGCCTCCAGGCCATTCAGAACAACGTGAACCACCACAGCCTAAGGACGCCACCGGGCTCAGGCTCGGGCCAGAGCAGTGCCGGCCTGGTGGCCCTCCGCAAGTGGCTGCAGTGCACCCAGTTCAAAATGGCCCAGGTGGAGATCCAGTCCTCAGAAGCAGCCTCTCAATTTTATCCTCTATGAGCGGACTCCTCGGCTCTCAGTGTCAACACTCTGGTTTAGCAATAATGGGTTTAAAAACAAAACAATTTGATCCAAGCAGTTGGGGAACATATTGGTACTGTACATTCTCTTTCTAGTTTAGTAAAAGACGTGCAAAGGCCAGAGAGGGCCACAAACGAAGCTTTCTTGCTACACACATTTCTGATGACTCCTTGGGCTATCTGATTAAGTGTTTCCTTACATTATTTTTTAAAAACCAAATCATTTTTCTTTAACTAACTTCTATTTTTTTTAAGAAAAAAAAAATAGACTGGTGGGTACTCACAGAAAAGTTGTATAAGTCCCCCTGTTGCTATTTTTGATGATAGAGAATAAATAGGGTTTTTGAAACCTTTGTAGTGTTTTTTCTTAAAATCCACTCTTGGCAATGCAATAAAAAACCCGTCACCATAAGGCAGTGACACCTGACTGGAGCTTTTTGTCATTACCCTGGGAAAAGTGGCAGCTTGCAAGGAACATTACAAAGTGCACTTAGAAATTAGGTGGTTAAACTGTGCCAACTGTTTCCTTTGTTTTATAATATCATTTTCCAAAACTGTCCAGTAAGTCTTATTATTTTTAAAACTAGTTTTTCAACTCATGAGTTCTAGGCTGTACTTTCTTGTAAGCTTTATGATAACCACTTTAGTTTTGTGAATAATAAATTTTATTCTTTTGTTAATACTTGTATACAACTCAATTTAAAACTGTAGATTGCATACTGGACCAGGCGAGTCCCCGCGCTGGCACAGAGCACTGCACCTGGAGTTATGTTTCATACAACGGAATTTTAATAGTGTGAGAGCACCAAGATTTATCAGCACTTATACGTAGCATTTGACTGTGCATTCCAAATGAAATTTCTTTTCTTTATCCCTGTAATGCACTGACTAAAAGAAGACTTAATACACATTTAAGCTGTATATTGACATGCTATTAAATGCATTTTTTTTTATTATCTTTGTGAGCCTGGGGTTTTTTAAAAACAATTTGTAGAGCTAGAGGTTAGTTCCTGCCTACCATTTCTTCTAAACTTTTAGAACGTCTAACTTCCCTTAAAATTTCAATTATTCGGAGGAAAAGGCTTGCTCTCAGGTCATTTGGTGAGAGAAATACACAATTTATTTGAAGCCCATTCTCTAGGAAGGACTTTGAGGGCATAGGACAGGGGTTCTTTTTTCTTTTCTGTTTTTTAAATGTTGGTTATTAAGAGGCTTCTTCTTTCTTCTGGGAGGTCTGATATCTCAGCGCTTCTCAGGGGAAAACATCTCCTCAGATGTTTGAGTGTTTGACCTGAGTTCTAGAAAGACAGATGGCAGATCTTCATTCTTATGAAAACTAGCGGGGAAACAATAGGACCCTATGTTAAGAACATAGAACTTATTTTTCTTTGTATTTTACAAACAAACTCTTCTGAAAGGCCTTGCCCCAGTCAAAACTCTCAGTGCCAGTTGCATTTGGCTCTGCTTCGGTGAACATTTTGTTCTGTATTATAGTAAGTTGTGCATATATTTCTCTCTCTGTAAACTGTGACAGCTTTGAGGGTGTGTACTATCTCTGTATCCCCAGGGTTTGGCACATAGTATGTGTTTAATTAATGTCTGTTGAATTGAATGGACTCAGTTAAGCAACAGGTCTTTCTTGGGCTACTCAATGGGCTCAGCAAGGGCTGAATTGTGACATTCTCCTTTTTTGGGCAGGGATTCCTAGAGGGGCTTACAGAAACAGGCAGAGGCCCTGGCTGCTTTCCCAGTGAGGGGTTTTCTGACTTTTCCATCCAGACTTAGCTGTAGGCCTGGCTCTTGGCTAGTCCCGAGCCCACCCTACCCCAAGCAGCCAGGACCTTAGTGGCCCCATCCTACCAATAGACAAGGCCCGTAGTTATTCACAGCTTCTTCTCCAACCCTGTCTTCTTTGCTCAGTTCTTTGAATGGGCTTCCGCCTCGTCTTCCCTTTGTATTCGCATGCTCCCTCTAGGGCTGGGGATGAGCCCTCAACTTGGAGCTCTCTGGGCCCCCATTTAATGCTTTCCCTTGTCTGGACATGTTTCTTTTACCACAGTCCCAACCTGGGGTCTTGGTCCCACTCAGACAAATCTCTGTCTTTGCCCTTGAGAACTGTAACACTTTTTTTCTGCCAGCCTGACCTGAATACTGCCCCTGCTAACACCCAGCCACTTCACTGGCTGATAGAGTCAAGTGAGCATCTCCAGCCTATACTGCACCCACACATTTCCAGTGGTATCTTCTCTGCCAGCCTGACCTGAATACTGCCCCTGCTAACACCCAGCCACTTCACTGGCTGATAGAGACAAGTGAGCATCTCCAGCCTATACTGCACCCACACATTTCCAGTGGTATCTTCTTTTGTTTCTAGACTATAGAGTCTAGAAAGTCTAAAATATTTATCATCTGGCCATTTACATGAAAAATGTGCTGACCCTTGGCCTAGGTGAAGGCCACTGAGGAATACTGAGCTAGAACCCTTGCATGGATTTCTTTTCCCTACCACCCCAGGGGTTTTGGGATTTCATTATTAGTGTTTCCTCATCTGTAAAATGGGGACAGTGACACATTCTACCTCATAGGGTTGCTGAAGTGATGAAAGAATGCAAGAAAAGAGCTTAGGGCAACACCTGGCACGTGGTAAGCACTCAAAAGTTATCAATTATTATTTTTATTCTCATGTTAAGGCCTAGAGAAGTAAAGCTACTTGCCCAAGGTCATGCAGCTAGCAAGGGGCAGAGCAGAACTTGACCACAGGCTGTCTGACCCCCAAGGACTGTGCTCCCAACCACTGCCCATAATAACTCCTGCTGTACCGCATGCCAGCCCCAGGTGACAGCTGTGAAAGTAGAGCAGAGGACAGAGAGATCCCAACCAAGGTTTACCTGATTCAGATTTGGCCAGCACTAATTATCCGCTTAGAGGAAGTCCAAGGAAAAGACTGTTTTCCTTTCCTTGTGGAGTCCTGCTGGTTTCAGAGTATGAACAGAACATTCTGGGTTTCCCAAGGGTGGAATGGGCCAAAGTCTCCGAATGCATAGATTCCATTCTGAATGATTTTTTATAATGGGCATGCCTCTTACTTGTGGGGTGACCTTGGACAAGTTAGTAAACTTCTCTGGACCTCTGTTTTTTCTTATTTGTAAAATGGAGCTATCTACCTATCTCCCTGAGGTGAAAAGCTCAAATGGGCAGAGGACTGTGATGGTGCGTGGGAGACTGTGCTGGAATCTACACACCTCTGGGAAGACCACACAAGGGGACAGCTCACAGCTGCTGGCTCATTTGGTTTTTCCTTCAGCCGGTGCCTCAGAATCAAGACCTACAAGACCCTTAGGAGACAACGTATGGTCATTAGCCGAGAGAGTCCAGTTTCCATTGTATGCCGTTTCTTTGCAAGCATGTCAGTCTGCCTAACATCAGGATATTTCCAGCAAATCTCTTCTCCGAGAGTCTCATCTGAGGCCAAGTGTTTGCAGGAACTTCATCTCCATTTCCAAGCTACAACAGGCCAAGTAAGATTGGACTGGATCAGAGAAGATGGGTTATCCACCAAGACTCTTTCATGAGCTGGGATTGAAGGGCCTCTGGCATTAATTGGACAATGCAAATCATTTATTATACTTCTAACTAATTTGCAAATGTGTATATTGGGAAAATTGAGTGTTTTGACAGTAATGGCAGGTACTTAAGAAAGAGTGGTTGGAACTCGATGGAAAAGTACCAAACCATATTTTCATGAAATTCAAACCCTTTGGGAGATGGCTGGGGTGTTACTAGTAAGAGGCTGGCCAGTTCTTTCCACTGACAGGAGCAAGCAGGCAGCCTCCTGGGAAGGGGATTCAAGAGAAACCACAAGAACCACCATTTATTGAGCATCTACTAGGTCCCAAGAACTTTACATACATTATCTTTACTCTTCTTAGCCTGCTTCCCACCCTTGAGATAGGTGTTATTAGTATTCTCATTTTACAGGTGAGGCAACGGAGGCCCAGAGATTAAGTGCTTCATCCAAGGTCACCTAGCTGGTGGTAGTAGCATTAGTGCTAGAAGGCCACCTGACTGCCTGCAAGTCACAGCGTCACTCAATGTCAATTCCTCTTCCTTTTTTTTTGGGTCTAGGCTCTTTTGGCTAAAATGTGCCAGGAGCATGGGGTAGAGAAATCTGAGGACTTTTTTAAAGGCTGCTCAGTCTTATTGGCATCTCTGTTTATTAATTATCTATCATCAATTTCAGTCAAGCCAGCATTGCTTCATCTGACAAGGGCATTTTTCCCCTTGCTTTGGGAATTCATTTATATGAAAAAAACTATGGATTACAAATTAAATCACATTTAGTTTCCCACTTAATATAATAGTTTTATAAAAAAGAATAAAATGGTATGAATTAAAAATTGTGATGATGAAGTGTGTTAGATTTGGAGCCTATTGAGAGTTCATTCAGGCCTGAGGAGACTTGCCCCTAATTAATTATAATCCTAGCTACCATATAGACGGCTCACTACAAGGCAGGCACTTTCAATATGTGGCAATCTCATTTAATCTTCACAGCAATGGCATGTGGTAGGCACTTCTGTTATTAACCCCATGTTAGACATGAGGAAACAGGCATAGAGAGATTAAACATTGGCAGGGATCATTCAGTAAAAGAGCTGGATATGCCTCCAACGCCCAGGTTCTATCTCTTCTATAATACTGGTAGTTAAAAGGTAGAATCGTTGGCTGCTCGTCTAACCAACAACGTAACCTAGAATCATTGAGATTGGAAGTCACCAGCTGGCAGCCTACTGGCTGAACTTGGCCCACAGCATATTTTGTTTGATGAGCTTGAATTTTCTATTTCTTCTTTTGGTTTGAATACCTTTGATGGAGCATGCAGGCTACTCTGTGAAGCAGGAAGAACCAACACAACCGTTTCTAGGCAGAACCCTGTTGCGCTGGGTGGGTTTACAAGGCCTGGTGTGCCTCATTCACCTGCCCGGCCCTGCAGGCCTGTCAGTTTGCTACCCTGGTTTAGATGGACCCGCTCATTTTATGGGCCCAAGAGGGAATGGGATTTCCCCAGCGTCACTCAGCAAGCAAGCCAGTGGCCACGCAGGACTTGGGGCCGTGCTCTCAGCCCCAGATGGGCCCTCCTTTCCCTGGCATCACTCCTCTGCCCCCACCTGCGTTGCCCAGGGCTGGTGGCCCTGCCCCTCCACATGTCCACCCGTCAGTTTCCACCCTGTTTCCTGCTGGGGCTGGTCTCTCCAGCCCATCACCGTCCTGGATTCTTCCTGCTCAGAGAAGCTGAAGTCAGGGGTGTGTGCAAGGTGAGGCCCTGGCACAAGCTCTTCCCTGCAGGGTGCATAGGACCTTTGCGGAAGCCACGGATTGCCTGTTACGGGAACAAAGAGCTGGCTTTTTAATTATCCAGCCCCGACAGGCCCCCGCAGGCTGGTGAAGAAGGGAGCCTCCTGGGGCTGCCTGGCAGATGCCCTGATTTCCATTCCTTGAAGAGGCCACTTGGAAAAGAAAGAAACCATCAAGTAATCAAGCATGAAGGACGGACACACTCTCCAGGTGAGGACAATCACACTGCCCAGAAGGGGGTGCTGGGGTGGGGGGTGGGGGGCTCTGCAGACAGCAGGGTGTGCCCAGAGCCTTGGGCTTAACAGTGCAGAAGCTGGGCCCCAATGCTGGCCTTGAGGCTCAGGGTTCAGGGAGGCAGAGGGAGGGGATGCAGACACAGGCTTGGCAGCCAGATTGATTCAGGGATGGATTCTGGACTTTGTGGCTGACCTGCTCTCTGACCACAGGCGAGTCACTTAATCTCACTAAGTCTCAGTTTCATCAACTGCAAAATGGAGATACAATTCCTCTCTCCTGTGCAGAATAAACAGTATGATGTCTGTCAGGGACTTTGCACAGAGAGGGAATCACAAACAAGAATAGGAGCTACCCCTGTTCTGTGTGTTCCTGGCTCTGTGTTAAAAGCCTCACATTCATGCAGCCATTTACTCTTCAAATTGTAACACCATGTGACAGCTGGTGTTTTGCTGAAATGAAATCACAGCTTGCAACGGGTATTTGGCTCTGATTCCTCCGCGTGTGGCATTCCCACGCTGCTGAGCTTCGTGCGGTGACTCAAGGCCCCCACGTTTCTGTGTTTGAATGAGCAACTGGGAGCTCCTCCTCCGTATGGCACGTTCTGTCAGCATTTGGACTTCTCGTGTTGTGAGCACATCATTGTGTTTGTAATGGGGATAATATTTTGAAAATAATAAATGGATATGTTCTTTATTCTTCTCCAGGAAACCATGTGCACCAGTCTAGTTCCATGGATGGTGTGGGGCAGGAGATTAGGATGTAGGGAAAGTTCTGGTCAGACAGAATGAGGGAGCAGAGAGCCCACCTCTTCTGGACCCCCGTGGACGTTGGCAAGAGCAAAAGGGAGACAAATGTAGGGCAGGGCTGGGAGGCCAGGTGGGCATGTCTTCACCTCCCCTTTTAGGGTTGAGGACATTGTAGAATGGCACTGGGGAGCCCTGGAAGATGGTGGCACATAAACCTCCAGGAGACATGTCCACAGCCTCCCTTGGCCCGTGTAATTGTGCAGAGTCCACAAGTCGCCATGAGTCTGGTCTTGAGAGAGCAGGAAGATGGGCAGAGGCCATGGTCAGGAGGATGAGACTACTACAGCCTGGACATTTGCCACTGGAATGGTGGGGGCCAGCTGGTCACCCTCAAAGGCCAGAAGGGCCCAGGCACAGCCCTGCAGCCACCTGTTCGGGAAGCAGCCTGGGCCAGCTTCTCTGCAGCAGAGATATGCAAGAGCCCAGAACACACCATGTGGCCTGAGACCAGCTCCCCTGCACCAGAGACTAGAGTCACCTGCTCAGGGGCACACATGGGTGCTTCTTAGAGGGGAGCAGGCCCAGGGAAGTTGTCTCAGACTGAGCATCTACCCCCAAGAAACTGAGTTGTCCAAAAGACACCAGTGAAAATAGAAGAGGCGAAAATACTGTCAACTTGCAAATTCAGGTTTTCCAACCCCCCCAACCTCACACCCCCACACACCCAATGAGGTGGGGACTTCCAACAGTTATGTGAAATAAAATGCTATGTTCTTTCTTTTTGCCTGTGTGTACTGTGTTAAATTTGTAACCCACTATTATTAATTAATTAATTCCACAAATACGTCCCTTGCCAAGCATGTTTGAATGTTTGCAGGCTGGAGATCTGGTAATGAATAAGACCAAAAATCAGAGAAGGCCCCTGTTCCCACGTACTTTCTAAGAGAGAAGAAAGACAGTCAACACGTACACAGGTTAACAATTATTCTTAGGTGGTGAGAAGTGCCATATTGAAGATAAACTAGGGTGATAGAATGGAGGTGGTCTAAACAGAGGTGGTCAAAGAAAGCCACAAAGTGGTAATTGGGGAAAAGAGCCAGCCAGGGTTTATCTCCCCATTTTACAGATGAGAGAACTGAGGCTTTGAGAGAGGAAGAGCCTTGCTGGAAGTCACATATTAAGTGATTTGTGTTAGATCCAGGAATCCTTGGCTAAATGTCCTGTTTGTTTCCCAAGGGCTGGAAGGTAATTGTATGCAAATCCAGCTGGAATGGACCATTTGAAATCTAAGAGCCTGTCTGAGTTGGAAGAGCCGGGAACCTGTAGCCACACAGAGATAGGTCTCAATTGCAGCTCTCCAACTTACTGCTTCTTTGACCCTTGGTACACCCCTTAACCTCTCTGAACCTCAGTTTACTCATCTGTAAAATGGGGGTGATCTCCTAGACTTGAGGGGAAGGTTAAAAAGAGATAAGGTATATAAAGTGCTGGGAAGCTGGCCCTGGGTGCTCCTTTACCTCCGCACTGGTGTCACCGTCTCTGAACATTGCGGATCCATTGCCACCAACAACGTGCTCCTGGAGGGCGGGGGCCCTATCTTGTTTCTCTCTGTGTCCCCAGGACACAGCACAGGTCTCCCGTCAAACACCTGGGGTATGAGTGGGCAAAGGCTCTCACAGGGCTGCTAGGTTCAGACGGCAGAGCACAACACGACCGAGGTATCCGTGGGAGAGAACAGAAGCAAGAGCTAAGCATGCAAGGTGGTCTGTGCTGCCCAGAAAAGGGGACGTTGCTCTGGCTGTGTGCATGTGTGCATTTGCGTTCCATGTGTGTTCAGGGAGGAGGCAGCTTCTGAGAGGGACCTGGACAGCAGATCAGAGGGCCATGCAGAAATGAGAGACAGACAAGCTGGGCCAGGACAGTGAAGCCCGGCAGAGGAGTGGAAGCAGGGAACACAAGCCTTGTCTGGGTTGCCGGATGGTGGGGGTTGGGGGGTGGAGGGTGGGGGTGTGCAGAGAGGCTGGGGCTGGGGAGGGCAGCAGGGCCCAGGGCAGCCAGACTAAAGACTGTGGCCAGGGATGGGCCCATAGCAGCCAGTGGGCAGAAGGGGGAGGGCTCAAGGAAGTTCAGGCGGTCAGACAGTG